>NC_133537.1:342119311-342419311 GCF_048544455.1 Silene latifolia | reverse complement strand
GAATTAACCTGTTCGATTTCACCTCAAATAACGAGCTTTAACACATTTTTCACGATAATCAAGTTTTCGCGAATGCTAGTTTTAGGCACACCGCACCCCAAAAGACTTCCGTTGGTGCTCAAACTTTTCGTGGCCGCTTTATCTGACCCGATGAACTTTCTATGTGATTTCCGGAGAATTCTATTCCGGGACCCCGGAATCCTGAAAAACCGTGTATTATACACTTCAATTTGACCCTTTGGAAGGTCGTGAACGGAACTGTTTCCTTTTCTCCATGTTTTTCAATCACGCGTCGAGCTCATTTCAGGAATCAACCTGTTCGATTTCAGGAATCAACTGTTCGATTTGACCTCAAATAACGAGCTTTAACACATTTTTCATGATAATCCGAGTTTAACGAATTGTGGTTTGTGGCACATCGGCACCCCAAATGTCTTCCGTTGGTGCTCAAACTTTGCGTGGCCGCTTTATATCGACCCGAGGAACTTTCTATGTGATTTCAGAGAATTTTATTAGGAACCCCGAAATCCGAAAACCCGTGTATTATACACTTCAATTTCAGCCGTTCGGAAGGTAAATGAGGAACCTGTATCTTTTTCTATATGTTTTTCAATCACGCGTCCGAGCTCATTTCAGGAATCAACCTATTCGATTTCAGGAATCAACCTGTTCGATTTCAGCCTCAAATAACGAGTTTTAACACATTTTTCACGATAATCCGAGTTTCGACGAATTGTGGTTTGTGGCACATCGGCACCCCCAAATATCTTCCGTTGGTGCTCAAACTTTGCGTGGCCGCTTTATCTGACCCGAGGAACTTTCTATGTGATTTCCTGAGAATTTTATTCCGGGACCCCGAAATCCCGAAAAACCGTGTATTATACACTTCAATTTCAGCCGTTCGGAAGGTCGTACCGGAACCTATCTCTTTTTCTCCTTGTTTTTCAATCACGCGTCTGAGCTCATTTCAGGAATCAACCTGTTCGATTTCAGGAATCAATCTGTTCGATTTCTGCCTCAAATAACGAGCTTTAACACATTTTTCACGATAATCCGAGTTTCGCGAATCTTTGGTTTGTCAGGCACACCGACACCCCCAAATATCTTCCGTTGGTGCTCAAACTTTGCGTGGCTGCTTTATCTGACCCGAGGAACTTTCTATGTGATTTCCGGAGAATTTTATTCAGGGACCCCGGAATCCCGAAAAACCGTATATTATACACTTCAATTTCATCCGTTCGGAAGGTCGTACCGGAACCTGTATCTTTTTCTCCCTGTTTTTCAATCTCGCGTCCGAGCTCATTTCAGGAATCAACCTGTTCGATTTCAGAAATCAACCTGTTCGATTTAAACCTCAAAAAACGAGCTTTAACACATTTTTCACGATAATCCGAGTTTCGGCGAATGCTGGTTTGTGGCACACCGGCACCCCCAAATGTCTTCCGTTGGTACTTAAACTTTGCGTGGCCGCTTTATTTTACCTGAGAAACATTCTATGTGATTTCCGGAGAATTTTACTCCGGGAGACCGGAATGCCAAAAAACCATGTATTACACTTCAATTTCATCCGTTCGGAAGGTCGTACCGAAACCTGTTTCTTTTTCTCCCTGTTTTTCAATCACGCGTCCGAGCTCATTTCAGGAATCAACCTGTTCGATTTCAGCAATCAACCTGTTCTATTTCAGCCTCAAATAACGAGTTTTAACACATTTTCACAATAATCCGAGTTTCGACGAATGCTGGTTTTTTGAACACGGACACCCCCAAATGTCTTCCGTTGGTGCTCAAACTTTGCGTGGCCGCTTTATCTGACCCGAGGAATTTTCAATGTGATTTCCGGAGAATTTTATTCCGGGACACCGGAATCTTAGAAAAAAAACCGTGTATTTATACACTTCAATTTACCGTTCGGAAGGTCGTGCGGAACATGTTTCTTTTTCTCCTGTTTTTCAATCACGCGTCCGAGCTCATTTCAGGAATCAACCTATTCGATTTTGACCTCAAATAACGAGCTTTAACACATTTTTCACGATAATCCAATTTGGCGAATCTTTGGTTTTGGCACACCGGCACCCCAGAATGTCTTCCGTTGGTGCTCAAACTTTGCGTGCCCGCTTTATATGACCCGATGAACTTTCTATGTGATTTCCGGAGAATTTTATTCGGGACCGGAATCTGAAAAACCGTGTATTATACACTTCAATTTGACCCTTCGGAAGGTCGTCTGCAGGAAACTGTTCCTTTTCTCCCTGTTTTTCAATCACGCGTCGAGCTCATTTGAGAAATCAACTGTTCGATTTCAGGAATCAACTGTTCGATTTTGACCTCAAAATCGAGGTTTAACAAATTTTCACGATAATCCGAGTTTGGCGAATTTGGTTTGTGGCACACCGGCACCCCCAAATGTCTTCCATTGGTGCTCAAACTTTGCGTGGCCGCTTTATCTGACCGGAGGAACTTTCTATGTGATTTCAGGAGAATTTTATTCCAGGGACCGGAATCTTAGAAAAACCGTGTATTATATACACTTCAATTTACCGTTCGGAAGGTCGTGATCGGAACCTGTTTCTTTTTCTCCTGTTTTTCAATCACGCGTCCGAGCTCATTTCAGGAATCAACCTATTCGATTTTGACCTCAAATAACGAGCTTTAACACATTTTTCACGATAATCCGAATTTCGGCGAATGCTGGTTTGTGGCACACCGGCACCCCCAAATGTCTTCCGTTGGTGCTTAAACTTTGCGTAGCCGCTTTATATGACCCGATGAACTTTCTATGTGATTTCCGGAGAATTTTACTCCGGGACCCCGGAATCCTGAAAAACCGTGTATTATACACTTCAATTTCAGCCCTTCGGAAGGTAAATCAGGAACTGTTTCCTTTTTCTCCTGTTTTTCTATCACGCGTCCGAGCTCATTTCAGAAATCAACCTGTTCGATTTCAGGAATCAACCTCTTCGATTTCAGCCTCAAATACTGAGGTTTAACACATTTTTCACGATAATGCGAGTTTCGGCGAATGCGGGTTTGTGGCACACCGGCACCCCCAAATGTCTTCCGTTGGTGCTCAAACTTTGCGTGGCCACTTTATCTGACCCGATGAACTTTCTATGTGATTTCCGGAGAATTTTATTAGGGACCGGAATCTGAAAAACCGTGTATTATACACTTCAATTTCAGCCCTTCGGAAGGTCGTACCGGAACCTGTTTCCTTTTATCCCTGTCTTTCAATCACGCGTCCGAGCTCATTTCAGGAATCAACCTATTCGATTTCAGGAATCAACCTGTTCGATTTCTGTGACACCCTCACTTATCGCGGAAAAGTAAACACGTAATTCTACAGAAAAACTGACAGGATATGTTTGTAATAGGTTCAATTGGGTAAAAACCTGTAATTTTTAAAACCTGAACCTGTTTGAAAAATTCATTTGAGCTTATTAATTACAATTTTATTTTGTAAACGATCCTAACATTATTCATTCACCTAAACACTTATCAAACAACAGGCACACATGAACTACTAATGTGACATTTATTCGTCGAGTAACTCGGAATAGTTACCTTAAGCTAGCAAAGAGACAAGCAATAAACTTGAGAAAGCTTCTAAAACCCAAAATTACTCTTCATCTTCAACCACATATGAGTCACCTAAAATAATTATGTGAAAGGACGATATTAACGAATTATCATTATATAAAATATGAGTCGGAAATATAATTATTTCAAATGAACTAAACTAGGCGCCTAAAGAAATCCATAACCACGACTCGAGGACCGTTTGGGCAGCCCTATTTCCGCCTCAACAGCCACCTATGGCTAAGGCTGCACTCACCCAAGCCACTGCCTAGGCCAGGCAGCCACTGCCCAGTCCCAAACAGCCACCATTATAACCCAAAATCAGTTGTGACCAACCAGTCCATAGGACGGGTTTATAACTTCAAACACAACTCAGCCCATTGAAAAGAAAACATGTAAACAGCTGGGGAAAGATCAATCGTATACAAAGGGATAGCTGTTTAAGACAAATTCAATAATACAAAGCGATATCTTTCCGAGCGATAGTAGTAATTCAGTAATTTCTAATATTAAATGCGACATGGAGTAATTTGTTCACTATTCTCAAACCTGGAAGAGTTGGGAGCGTGAGACGTCGACACTTAAATAATTGTTAATACTTATCAGACCCATCAAAACAGAGACCAGTTCAGTCCCTTTAACGGCTCCAAAGCCGAGTTCAAAACAGTCGAATTTCCCACCCAGAAAATCGTGTTATACCAGTCCATTTCGGTCCAAGAACAAAGTCGAAACAGCCCAGACTTTGACCCTCACACACCCGTTCCAAACACCAATCCTTATGACCCACACTCAGTCCTAAAATACATACAACCCATTGTAACAGTCCCAAAGATGTCCCGATTTTTGGCCTTAAAAACGATCCCAATTTCAACACCTATAATTTCGGGAAATGTGCCAAAACAAATCAAATACCCCATTTTCACTATTAAAGAAGCTCATTTGTGACCGTCTTAAGACGAAATTTTAAGCATTAAAATGATAGTATTCACCCAATTAAATTACCCAACATAATTACCCACTTCACCATGAATCCAAAGGTACTAACTTTTCTCAAAATTAATAAGTAAATCTAGTATAAGACCGTCACATGCTACAATAATATGGAAATTTCATAAAGAATGAAACTTTAACACAAGTAAGCATCCAATATACAAACTAGCATACAAAAACGACTTAGTAACGAATAATCTTATCACCGTTACCTTAAACGCTCCTTATTCTCCGAATAAATGGTCCACAAGGCACGAGCCTCACCCCGGGTCTTCGAATCCTTCATAAAAGGGCAAGAAAACGGAATAAAGAAGCTAAAAGACGACACTTTTATAAGACGGCGAAAGACGAAACCACTACAAAAAGGAGACTTTCTTACCTTAAAAGGAGGAGGAAGGAAAGGGGAAGAGAATGGTACAAAAATTACGGAATTTGGTTGAGAATGGAGGCGGGATCTGGGGTTTGAATGATCGGAAATGGTGTTGATGATTTTGGTGGATTGTATGCTGTAAATAGACATTTAGATAGCCTTTCACATGATAGAATGTTAGAATTTAGGTTGGTAAGTAGGACTTTTTGCCCTCTTAAGGTTAAGTGGGTGTCTTACTTGACTTGTGTGGTGAGTCTTGTGTGGTGTGGGCTAAAGTATTCAAGCTGGGACTAGCTGTGTCTAGGTCCTAGGTGAGTATTTCGGCCTTCATCATAGATAGGTCTTTGTAGTCTCTGACGAGTATATGTTCACTGCTTGATAGCCTTTGTGTTCCTGACTAGTGGATGTTTATCCAAGTTGGGGCATGACCTCAGGTACTTATTTTGATAGTATGGGGTCAGCTTAAGTACTAGCCAACCCTTCGGTGGTGTCCTTAGGGTACTCACTTCAATTTGTTTTATAAAAAAAGTTGTGGGTCTTGGGTGCGGTGGTGTATCCGCATGTCTAGGTCTGCGCAGATTTTAGGCTAGGGTTGTGTTGTCTCTTGGCCATGTTTTCTTAATAGTAACCGCTGAGCCAAGATACCGGTTCGATTACCTTCCCTACCTCGTGGTATAGACTCGAGTTACAAAGTGACTATTGACCGTACTAAGAACTTATGCCTGTCTTTGATATATTGCCCTTTCTTGTATGGTGATTCTATGAATCATAGAAGGTGAGATGCAAGCCGGCTATGGTTGATAGAGTTTGGATTCCTGGATGTTATGTGATTCACATGATAGTGTAGTATGAGTCGGTCTAGTATTCACATGCTAGGACTATGTGTTGTTATATTGTTGTTCACATGATAAGCACGATTGTCTAGCATCTATATGCTAAGGCTATGTGTTGTTCATATTCATATTCTTATGTTTACATGTTATATTAATTATGACATTTCGTGGCTGGGAGAACTCGGAGTTACTCCCCACCGATCGTGGCTTTCGTATTTGTATAAAATGCGAATGATGTAGGTGATGCATATATGGGGTACATGGACGAGCTAGCGAGCAAAGTAACCTTGGGACCTAGACTGGTTTTATTTCATTGTGACCCTTAAACCCTTTTTATGTCACATACATTTTAGGGACATATGTCTCCCTTTCTCATATTTGGTTTGTATAACTTTCTTTTCGCGACTTTAGCGATGTTTCATTCTTGAGATTTATTTTGGACCTTGCATGTTTGACACCTTCCCTTTTGGATATCTTTATAACAGGTTCAGGTTTTAAAAATTACAGGTTTTTACCCAATTGAACCTATTACAAACATATCCTGTCAGTTTTTCTGTAGAATTACGTGTTTACTTTTCCGCGATAAGTGAGGGTGTCACAATTTCAGCCTCAAATAACGAGCTTTAACACATTTTTCACGATAATCCGAGTTTCGACGAATTGTGGTTTGTGGCACATCGGCACCCCCAAATGTCTTCCGTTGGTGCTCAAAATTTGCGTGGCCGCTTTATCTGACCCGAGAAACTTTCTATGTGATTTCCGGAGAATTTTATTCCGGAACCCCGGAATGCCGAAAAACCGTGTATATACACTTCAATTTCAGCCGTTCGGAAGGTCGTACCGGAACCTATTTCTTTTTCCCTTGTTTTTCAATCACGCGTCTGAGCTCATTTCAGAAATCAACCTGTTCGATTTCAGGAATCAATCTGTACGATTTCAGCCTCAAATAACGAGCTTTAACACATTTTTCACGATAATCCGAGTTTCGGCGAATGTTGGTTTGTGGCACACCGATACCCCCAAATGTCTTCCGTTGGTGCTCAAACTTTGCGTGGCTGCTTTATCTGACCCGAGGAGCTTTCTATGTGATTTCCGGAGAATTTTATTCAGGGACCCCGGAATCCCGAAAAACCGTATATTATACACTTCAATTTCATCCGTTGGGAAGGTCGTACCGGAACCTGTATCTTTTTCTCCCTGTTTTTCAATCACGCATCCGAGCTCATTTCAGGAATCAACCTGTTCGATTTCAGAAATCAACCTGTTCGATTTCAGCCTCAAATAACGAGTTTTAACACATTTTTCACGATAATCCGAGTTTCGGCAAATGCTGGTTTGTGGCACACCGGCACCCCCAAATGTCTTCCGTTTGTACTTAAACTTTGCGTGGCCGCTTTATTTTACCTGAGGAACATTTTATGTGATTTCCGGAGAATTTTACTCCGGGAGACCGGAATGCCGAAAAACCATGTATTATACACTTCAATTTCAGCCCTTCGGAAGGTCGTACCGGAACCTGTTTCCTTTTCTCCCTGTCTTTCAATCACGCGTCCGAGCTCATTTCAGGAATCAACCTATTCGATTTCAGGAATCAACCTGTTCGATTTCAGCCTCAAATAACGAGCTTTAACACATTTTTCACGATAATCCGAGTTTCGACGAATTGTGGTTTGTGGCACATCGGCACCCCCAAATGTCTTCCGTTGGTGCTCAAAATTTGCGTGGCCGCTTTATCTGACCCGAGGAACTTTCTATGTGATTTCCGGAGAATTTTATTCCGGAACCCCGGAATGCCGAAAAACCGTGTATTATACACTTCAATTTGGTAGTTCGGAAGGTCGCATCGAACCCATTTTTTTCTCCTTGTTTTTCAATCACGCGTCTGAGCTCATTTCAGGAATCAACCTGTTCGATTTCAGGAATCAATCTGTACGATTTCAGCCTCAAATAACGAGCTTTAACACATTTTTCACGATAATCCGAGTTTCGGCGAATGTTGGTTTGTGGCACACCGATACCCCCAAATGTCTTCCGTTGGTGCTCAAACTTTGCGTGGCTGCTTTATCTGACCCGAGGAGCTTTCTATGTGATTTCCGGAGAATTTTATTCAGGGACCCCGGAATCCCGAAAAACCGTATATTATACACTTCAATTTCATCCGTTCGGAAGGTCGTACTGGAACCTGTATCTTTTTCTCCCTGTTTTTCAATCACGCGTCCGAGCTCATTTCAGGAATCAACCTGTTCGATTTCAGAAATCAACCTGTTCGATTTCAGCCTCAAATAACGAGCTTTAACACATTTTTCACGATAATCCGAGTTTCGGCAAATGCTGGTTTGTGGCACACCAGCATCCCCAAATGTCTTCCGTTGGTACTTAAACTTTGCGTGGCCGCTTTATTTTACCTGAGGAACATTTTATGTGATTTCCGGAGAATTTTACTCCGGGAGACCGGAATGCCGAAAAACCATGTATTATACACTTCAATTTCATCCGTTCGGAAGGTCGTATCGGAACCTGTTTCTTTTTCTCCCTGTTTTTCAATCACGCGTCCGAGCTCATTTCAGGAATCAACCTGTTCGATTTCAGGAATCAACCTGTTCAATTTCAGCCTCAAATAACGAGCTTTAACACATTTTTCACGATAATCCGAGTTTCGGCGAATGCTGGTTTGTTGCATACCGGCACCCCCAAATGTCTTCCATTGGGGCTCAAACTTTGCGTGGCCGTTTTATCTGACCCGAGGAATTTTCTATGTGATTTCCGGAGAATTTTATTCCGGGACACCGGAATGCCGAAAAACCGTGTATTATACACTTCAATTTCAGCCGTTCGTAAGGTCGTACCGGAACCTGCTTCTTTTTCTCCCTGTTTTTCAATCACGCGTCCGATCTCATTTCAGGAATCAACCTCTTCGATTTCAGCCTCAAATAACGAGCTTTAACACATTTTTCACGATAATCCGAATTTCGGCGAATGTTGGTTTGTGGCACACCGGCACCCCCAAATGTCTTCCGTTGGTGCTCAAACTTTGCGTGGCCGCTTTATCTGACCCGAGGAACGTTCTATGTGATTTCCGGAGAATTTTATTCGGGACCGGAATCCTGAAAAACCGTGTATTATACACTTCAATTTCAGCCGTTCGGAAGGTTGTGCCGGAACCTGTTTCTTTTTCTCCCTGTTTTTCAATCACGCATCCGAGCTCATTTCAGGAATCAACTTGTTCGATTTCAGGAATCAACCTGTTCTATTTCAGCCTCAAATAACGAGTTTTAACACATTTTCACAATAATCCGAGTTTCGACGAATCTGGTTTGTGGCACACGGACACCCCCAAATGTCTACCGTTGGTGCTCAAACTTTGCGTGGCCGCTTTATCTGACCCGAGGAATTTTTTATGTGATTTCCGGAGAATTTTATTCCGGTGCCTCGGAATCCTGAAAAACCGTGTATTATATCCTTCAATTTCAGCCGTTCGGAAGGTCGTACCGGAACCTGTTTCTTTTTCTCCTTGTTTTTCAATCACACGTCCGAGATCATTTCAAGAATCAACCTGTTCGATTTCAGCCTCAAATAACGAGCTTTAACACATTTTTCACGATAATCCGAGTTTTCCGCGAATGCTAGTTTGTGGCACACCGGCACCCCCAAATGACTTCCGTTGGTGCTCAAACTTTGCGTGGCCGCTTTATCTGACCCAAGGAACTTTCTATGTGATTTCCGGAGAATTTTATTCCGGTACCCCGGAATCCCGAAAAACCGTGTATTATACACTTCAATTTTTAGTTGTTCAAACGTCGTCATCAGGAACCTATTTCTTTTTCTCCCTGTTTTGCAATCACGCGTCCGAGCTCATTTCAGGAGTCAACTTGTTCGATTTCAGGAATCAACCTGTTCGGTTTCAGACTCAAATAACGAGTTTTAACACATTTTCACAATAATCCGAGTTTCGGCAAATGCTGGTTTATTGCACACCGACACCCTCAAATGTTTTCCGTTGGTGCTCAAACTTTGCGTGGCCGTTTTATCTGACCCGAGGAATTTTCTATGTGATTTCCGGAGAATTTTATTCCGGGACACCAGAATGCCGAAAAACCGTGTATTATACACTTCAATTTCCGCCGTTCGGAAGGTTGTACCGGAACCTGTTTCTTTTTCTCCCTGTTTTTCAATCACGCGTCCGAGCTCATTTCAAGAATCAACCTGTTTGATTTCAACCTCAAATAACAAGCTTTAACACATTTTTCACGATAATCCTAGTTTTGCGAATCGGTTTTCAGGCACACCAAGCACCCCCAAATGTCTTCCGTTGGTGCTCAAACTTTGCCTGGCCGCTTTATCAGACCCGAGGAACTTTCTATGTGATTTCCGGATAATTTTATTCCGGGACGCCGGAATCCCGAAAAACCGTGTATTATACACTTCAATTTCCGCCGTTCGGAAGGTAAATGATCGGAACTCGCTTCTTTTTTTCTCTCTGTTTTTCAATCACGCGTCCGAGCTCATTTCAGAATCAACTTTGTTCGATTTCACCTCAAATAACGAGCTTTAACACATTTTTCACGATAATCCGAATTTTGCGAATCCGATTTGTGGCACACCAAGCACCTCCAAATGTCTTCCGTTGGTGCTCAAAATTTGCGTGGCCGCTTTATCTCGACCGAGGAACTTTCTATGTTATTTCCGGAGAATTTTATTCCGGGACCCGGAATCTCAAAACCGTGTATTATACACTTCAATTTGGCCGTTCGGAAGGTCGATCGGAACCTGTTTCTTTTTTTCTCCTGTTTTTCAATCACGCGTCCGAGCTCATTTCAGGAATCAACCGCTCGATTTCAGAATCAACCTTTTCGATTTCAGCCTCAAATAACGAGGTTTAACACATTTTTCACGATAATCCGAGTTTCGGCGAATGCAGGTTTGTGGCACACCGGCACCCCCAAATGTCTTCCGTTGGTGCTCAAACTTTGCGTGGCCACTTTATCAGACCCGAGGAACTTTCTATGTGATTTCCGGAGAATTTTATTCCGGGACCCCGGAATCCCGAAAAGTCGTGTATTATACACTTCAATTTCAATCGTTCGAAAGGTGGTACCGGAACCTGCTTATTTTTCTCCCTATTTTTCAATCACGCGTCCGAGCTCATTTCAGGAATCAACATGTTCGATTTCAGCCTCAAATAACGAGATTTAATACACTTTTCACGATAATCCGAATTTCGGCGAATGCTGGTTTCTGGCACACCGGCACCCCCAAATGTCTTCCGTTGGTACTTAAACTTTACGTGGTCGCTTTATTTTACCTGAGGAACATTCTATGTGATTTCCAAAGAATTTTACTCCGGGAGACCGGAATGCCGAAAAACCATGTATTACACACTTCAATTTCATCCGTTCGGAAGGTTGTACCGGAACCTGTTTCTTTTTCTCTCTGTTTTTCAATCACGCGTCCGAGCTCATTTCAGGAATCAACATGCTCGATTTCATTAATCAACCTGTTCGATTTCAGCCTCAAATAACGAGTTTTAACACATTTTCACAATAATCCGAGTTTCGACGAATGCTGGTTTGTTGCACACGGACACCCCCAAATGTCTTCCGTTGGTGCTCAAACTTTGCATGGCCGCTTTATCTGACCCGAGGATTTTTTTATGTGATTTCCGGAGAATTTTATTCCGGTACCCCGGAATCCTGAAAAACCGTGTATTATACACTTCAATTTCAGCCGTTCGGAAGGTAAATCTTAGGAACTGTTTCTTTTTCTCCTTGTTTTTCAATCACGCGTCCGAGATCATTTCAAGAATCAACCTGTTCGATTTCAGCCTCAAATAACGAGCTTTAACACATTTTTCACGATAATCCGAGTTTTCCGCGAATGCTAGTTTGTGGCACACCGGCACCCCCAAATGACTTCCGTTGGTGCTCAAACTTTGCGTGGCCGCTTTATCTGACCCGAGGAACTTTCTATGTGATTTCCAGAGAATTTTATTCCGGTACCCCGGAATCCCGAAAAACCGTGTATTATACACTTCAATTTCAGCCGTTCGGAAGGTCGTACCGGAACCTATTTTTTTTTCTCCCTGTTTTGCAATCACGCGTCCGAGCTCATTTCTGGAGTCAACTTGTTCGAATTCAGAAATCAACCTGTTCGATTTCAGCCTCAAATAACGAGTTTTAACACATTTTCACAATAATCCGAGTTTCGGCGAATGCTGGTTTATTGCACACCGACACCCTCAAATGTTTTCCGTTGGTGCTCAAACTTTACGTGGCCGCTTTATCTGACCCGAGGAACTTTCTATGTTATTTACGGAGAATTTTATTCCGGTACCCCGGAATCCTGAAAAACCGTGTATTATACACTTCAATTTCAGCCGTTCGGAAGGTCGTACCGGAACCTGTTTCTTTTTCTCCCTGTTTTTCAATCACGCGTCCGATATCATTTCAGGAATCAACCTGTTCGATTTCAGCCTTAAATAACGTGCTTTAACACATTTTTCACGATAATCCGAATTTCGGCGAATGCTGGTTTGTGGCACTCCGGCACCCCCAAATGTCTTCCGTTGGTGCTCAAACTTTGCGTTGCCGCTTTATCTGACCCAAGGAACTTTCTATGAGATTTCCGGATAATTTTATTCCGGGACCCCTGAATCCCGAAAAACTGTGTATTATATACTTCAATTTCAGCCGTTCGGAAGGTCGTACCGGAACCTGTTTCTTTTTCTCCCTGTTTTTCAATCACGCGTCCGAGCTAATTTAGGAATCAACCTGTTCGATTTCAGCATCAATTAACGAGCTTTAACACATTTTTCACGATAATCCGAGTTTTCGCGAATCTTTGGTTTCAGGCACACCAAGCACCCCCAAATGTCTTCCGTTGGTGCTCAAACTTTGCGTGGCCGCTTTATCTGACCTTAGGAACTTCCTATGTGATTTCCGGAGAATTTTATTCAGGACCCCGGAATCCCGAAAAACCGTGTATTATATACACTTCAATTTCAGCCGTTCGGAAGGTCGTACCGGAACCTGTTTCTTTTTCTCCCTGTTTTTCAATCACGCATCCGAGCCCATTTCAGGAATCAATCTGTTCGATTTCAGCCTCAAATAACGAGCTTTAACACATTTTTCACGAAAATCAGAGTTTCGGCGAATGCTGTTTTGTTGCACACCGACACCCACAAATGTCTTCCATTGGTGCTCAAACTTTGCGTGGCCGCTTTATCTGACCCGAGGAACTTTCTATGTGATTTCTGGAGAATTTTATTCCGGTAGCCTGGAATCCCGAAAAACCGTGTATTATACACTTCAATTTCAGCCGTTCGTAAGGTCGTACCGGAACCTGTTTCTTTTTCTCCCTGTTTTTCAATCACGCGTCCGAGATCATTTCAGGAATCAACATGTTGGATTTCATCCTCAAGTAACGAGCTTTAACACATTTTTCACGATAATCCGAGTTTCGGCGAATGTTGGTTTGTAGCACAATGGCACCCCCAAATGTCTTCCGTTGGTGTTCAAACTTTGCGTGACTGCTTTATCTGACCCGAGGAACTTTCTATGTGATTTCCGGAGAATTTTATTCCGGGACCCCTGAATCCCGAAAAACCGTGTATTATACACTTCAATTTCAGCCGTTCGGAAGGTCGTACCGGAACCTGTTTCTTTTTCTCCCTGTTTTTCAATCATGCGTCCGAGCTAATTTAGGAATCAACCTGTTCGATTTCAGCCTCAAATAACGAGCTTTAACACATTTTTCACGATAATCCGAGTTTGGCGAATCTTTGGTAGGCACACCAAGCACCCCCAAATGTCTTCCGTTGGTGCTCAAACTTTGCGTGGCCGCTTTATCGACCCGAGGAACTTTCTATGTGATTTCCGGAGAATTTTATTCCAGGACCGGAATCCCGAAAAACCGTGTATTTATACACTTCAATTTCACCGTTCGGAAGGTCGCAGATGGAACTGTTTCTTTTTCTCCCTGTTTTTCAATCACGCATCCGAGCTCATTTTAGGAATCAACGTGGTCGATTTCAGGAATCAACCTGTTCGATTTGAGGAATCAACCTGTTCGATTTCAGGAATCAACCTATTCGATTTCAGCCTCAAATAACGAGCTTTAACACATTTTCACGATAATCCGAATTTCGGCGAATGCTGGTTTGTGGCACACCGACACCCCGAATGTCTTCGGTTAGTGCTCAAACTTTGCGTGGACGCTTTATCTGACCCGAAGAACTTTCTATGTGATTTCCGGAGAATTTTATGCCGGTACCGCGGAATCCCGAAAAACCGTGTATTATACACTTCAATTTCAGCCGTTCGGAAGGTCGTACCGGAACCTGTTTCTTTTTCTCCCTGTTTTTCAATCACATGTCCTAGCTCATTTCAGTAATCAACCTGTTCGATTTCAGGAATCAACCTGTTCAATTTCAGCCTCAAATAACGAGCATTAACACATTTTTCACGATAATCCGAGTTTCGGCGAATGCTGGTTTATGGCACACCGGCACCCCCAAATGTCTTCCGTTGGTGCTTAAACTTTGCGTGGCCGCTTTATCGGACCCGAGTAACTTGCTATGTGATTTCCGGAGAATTTTAATCCGGTACCCCGGAATCCCGAAAAACCGTGTATTATACACTTCAATTTCAGCCGTTCGGAAGGTAAATCGGAACCTGTTTCTTTTTCTCCCTGTTTTTCAATCACGCGTCCGAGCTCATTTCAGGAATCAACCTGTTCGATTTCAGCCTGAAATAACGAGCTTTAACACATTTTTCACGATAATCCGAGTTTCGGCGAATGCTGGTTTGTGGCACACCGGCACCCCCAAATGTCTTCCGTTGGTGCTCAAACTTTGCGTGGCCCCTTTATCTGACCCGAGGAACTTTCTATGTGATTTCCGGAGAATTTTATTCCGGGACCCCGGAATCCCGAAAAACCGTGTATTATATACTTCAAATTCAGCCGTTCGGAAGGTCGTTCCGGAACCTGCTTCTTTTTCTCCCTGTTTTTCAATCACGCATCCGAGATCATTTCTGGAATCAACTTGTTCGATTTCAGAAATCAACATGTTCGATTTCAGCCTCAAATAACGAGCTTTAACACATTTTTCACGATAATCCGAGTTTCGGCGAATGCTGGTTTGTGGTACACCGGCACCCTCAAATGTCTTCCGTTGGTGTTCAAACTTTGCGTGGCCGTTTTATCTGACCCGAGGTACTTTCTATGTGATTTCCGGAGAATTTTATTCCGGGACCCCGGAATCCCGAAAAACCGTGTATTATACACTTCAATTTCAGCCGTTCGGAAGGTCGTACCGGAACCTGTTTTTTTTTCTCCCAGTTTTTCAATCACGCATCCGAGCTCATTTCAGGAAAAACCTGTTCGATTTCAGGAATCAACCTGTTCAATTTCAGCCTCAAATAACGAGCTTTAACACACTTTTCACGATAATCCGAGTTTCGGCGAATGCTGGTTTGTGGCATACCGGCACCCCCAAATTTATTCCGTTGGTGCTCAAACTTTGCGTGGCCGCTTTATCTGACCCGAGGAACTTTCAATGTGATTTCGGAGAATTTTATTCCGGGACCCTAATCCCCGAAAAAACCGTGTATTATACATTTCAATTTCGGCCGTTCGGAAGGTTGTACCGGAACCTTTTTCTCCCTATTTTTCAATCACGCGTCCGAACTCATTTCAGGAATCAACCTGTTCGATTTCAGGAATCAACCTATTCGATTTCAGCCTCAAATAACGAGCTTTAACACATTTTCACGATAATCCGAGTTTCGGCGAATGCTGGTTTGTGGCACACCAACACCCCCAAATGTCTTCCGTTGGTGCTCAAACTTTGCGTGGCCGCTTTATAGAACACGAGGAACTTTCTATGTGATTTCCGGAGAATTTTATTCCGGGACCCCGGAATCTCGAAAAACCGTGTATTATACACTTCAATTTCAGTCGTTCGGAAAGTCGTACCGAGCCTGTTTCTTTTTCTCCCTGTTTTTCAATCACGCGTCCGAGCTCATTTCAGGAATCAACTTGTTCGATTTCAGGAATCAACCTGTTCGATTTCAGCCTCAAATAACGAGTTTTAACACATTTTAACAATAATCCGAGTTTCGGCGAATGCTGGTTTGTTGCACACGGACACCCCCAAATGTCTTCCGTTGGTGCTCAAACTTTGCGTGGCCGCTTTATCTGACCCGAGGAACTTTCTATGTTATTTACGTAGAATTTTATTCCGGTACCCCGGAATCCCGAAAAACCGTGTATTATACACTTCAATTTCAGCCGTTCGGAAGGTCGTACCGGGACCTGTTTCTTTATCTCCCTGTTTTTCAATCACGCGTCCGAGATAATTTCAGGAGTCAACCTGTTCGATTTTAGCCTCAAATAACGAGCTTTAACACATTTTTCACGATAATCCGAGTTTCCGCGAATGTTGGTTTGTGGCACACCGGCACCCCCAAATGTCTTCCGTTGGTGCTCAAACTTTGCGTAGCCGCTTTATCTGACCCGAGGAACTTTCTATGTGATTTATAGAGAATTTTATTCCGGTACCCCGGAATCCCGAAAAACCGTGTATTATACACTTCAATTTCAGCCGTTCGGAAGGTCGTACCGGAACCTGTTTCTTTTTCTCCCTGTTTTTCAATCACGCGTCCGAGCTAATTTAGGAATCAACCTGTTCGATTTCAGCCTCAAATAACGAGCTTTAACACATTTTTCACGATAATCCGAGTTTTCGGCGAATCTTTGGTTTGTGGCACACCGACACCCCCAAATGTCTTCCGTTGGTGTTCAAACTTTGCGTGGCCGCTTTATCGACCGAGGTACTTTTTATGTGATTTCCGGAGAATTTTATTTAGGGACCGGAATCCAGAAAAACCGTGTATTATACACTTCAATTTCAACCGTTCGGAAGGTCGATCGGAACTTTTTTTTTTCTCCCGGTTTTTCAATCACGCATCCGAGCTCATTTCAGAACAACTGTTCGATTTCAGGAATCAACCTGTTCGATTTCACCTCAAATAACGAGCTTTAACACATTTTTCACGATAATCCGAGTTTCGCGAATCTTTGGTTTGTGGCATACCGGCACCCCCAAATTTATTCCGTTGGTGCTCAAACTTTGCGTGGCCGCTTTATCTGACTCGAGGAACTTTCAATGTGATTTCGGAGAATTTTATTCCGGGACCCCGGAATCCCGAAAAACCGTGTATTATACATTTCAATTTCGGCCGTTCGGAAGGTTGTACCGGAACCTTTTTCTCCCTATTTTTCAATCACGCGTCCGAACTCGTTTCAGGAATCAACCTGTTCGATTTCAGAAATCAACCTATTCTATTTCAGCCTCAAATAACGAGCTTTAACACATTTTCACGATAATCCGAGTTTCGGCAAATGCTGGTTTGTGGCACACCAACACCCCCAAATGTCTTCCGTTGGTGCTCAAACTTTGCGTGGCCGCTTTATCAGACACGAGGAACTTTCTATGTGATTTCCGGAGAATTTTATTTCGGGACCCCGGAATCTCGAAAAACCGTGTATTATACACTTCAATTTCAGTCGTTCGGAAAGTTGTACCGGAACCTGTTTCTTTTTCTCCCTGTTTTTCAATCACGCGTCCGAGCTCATTTCAGGAATCAACTTGTTCGTTTTCAGGAATCAACCTGTTCGATTTCAGCCTCAAATAACGAGTTTTAACACATTTTAACAATAATCCGAGTTTCGGCGAATGCTGGTTTTGATGCGATCCAAGTTAGTAACTCGGAGTTGGTTGATGAGCTGGTTCTGAACAGTCACGGTGATAGTCTGATTGTGGCTCGTGGTTTTCAGCCTATGAGCTTCAATTATCCTTCCTATGTGAATTTACTAAGTATGGTGCATGAGAGTTGATTGTGGCACGCATTCCAAGGGAAGGACGGTCCAATATGACGTTTTTATTTTACTTTTCAGATTATGTTGTTAAAATAAAATCTTAAGCTTAATTAGTAGTTGTCTAGGTACATTGAACTTGTTGCTTTAAGTGTTGTAATTAAGTGAAGAGTGAATGCTCAAACTCTTCACATTATTGGCTACTCATTTCAGCTCATTTGAGGCTATATAAAGCCTTGAAGTTTATGAATAAAATAAGACCAGAAATTTAGAAAAACTTGTTTTGAGTTGAAAATGGCTGCGGCCAATCCTTTGTTTTTATTCAACGCGTTTTGAGTAAATTCACGATCATTCTCAATAGGTCTTGAGTTTGGTCCCCATTGTTATTGTTATAGGTCTAACAATAGCAAATATCCCATTGGTTCGATTTATTCACATAATTCGAAACAAATATCCTTTATTTCTTGTTTCATTCACATATAAAAAAACACATAAAAATTACCTTTTATCAATTTCGACAATCAGACAGTCATCAGCACTGTTCGATTCAATAAATTCCGCTTCCGTATTCACATCATATAAACTCCGCTGCCCAATTCGCATCATAAGTGGTATCAGAGCTTCGGCTCTTGATTTTCCATAATCGAGACGGTCCTAGACATGTCAAAGCCAATTTTTAGTTGAATTTCCGATTACGATTGGAGTTCAAAGGTTAAACTTGAACAGGTAGTTTGAGGGTTAATCGGTTTTGCATCTCAAGAACAAGTTTCTAGTAATTTGTTATTCAAGGCGTGACGGAGACAAAAAAAATTACAAAAAAAAAAAAAGTTACTGTTCACAGCCGTGTTACTGTTCATCCGTGAGAAAACAAAAAAAATTTGGTCCCAAACGGTCTTAAGGTGTGTCGAAGTCAAGATGTTGGTTGAATTTCCGGTTGCGATTGGAATTCAAAGGTTAAACTCGAGCGAGGTAGTTCGAGGGTTGATCGACTTTTGATAACCCATATCATAGGTTCAAGAATCGGGACGATTCTTTTTCAAGAAAGGGCGGATGATGCGATCCAAGTTAGTAACTCGGAGTTGGTTGATGAGCTGGTTCTGAACAGTCACGGTGATAGTCTGATTGTGGCTCGTGGTTTTCAGCCTATGAGCTTCAATTATCCTTCCTATGTGAATTTACTAAGTATGGTGCATGAGAGTTGATTGTGGCACGCATTCCAAGGGAAGGACGGTCCAATATGACGTTTTTATTTTACTTTTCAGATTATGTTGTTAAAATAAAATCTTAAGCTTAATTAGTAGTTGTCTAGGTACATTGAACTTGTTGCTTTAAGTGTTGTAATTAAGTGAAGAGTGAATGCTCAAACTCTTCACATTATTGGCTACTCATTTCAGCTCATTTGAGGCTATATAAAGCCTTGAAGTTTATGAATAAAATAAGACCAGAAATTTAGAAAAACTTGTTTTGAGTTGAAAATGGCTGCGGCCAATCCTTTGTTTTTATTCAACGCGTTTTGAGTAAATTCACGATCATTCTCAATAGGTCTTGAGTTTGGTCCCCATTGTTATTGTTATAGGTCTAACAATAGCAAATATCCCATTGGTTCGATTTATTCACATAATTCGAAACAAATATCCTTTATTTCTTGTTTCATTCACATATAAAAAAACACATAAAAATTACCTTTTATCAATTTCGACAATCAGACAGTCATCAGCACTGTTCGATTCAATAAATTCCGCTTCCGTATTCACATCATATAAACTCCGCTGCCCAATTCGCATCAGGTTTGTTGCACACGGACACCCCCAAATGTCTTCCGTTGGTGCTCAAACTTTGCGTGGCCGCTTTATCTGACCCGAGGAACTTTCTATGTTATTTACGTAGAATTTTATTCCGGTACTCCGGAATCCCGAAAAACCGTGTATTATACACTTCAATTTCAGCCGTTCGGAAGGTCGTACCGGAACCTGTTTCTTTATCTCCCTGTTTTTCAATCACGCGTCCGAGATAATTTCAGGAGTCAACCTGTTCGATTTTAGCCTCAAATAACGAGCTTTAACACATTTTTCACGATAATCCGAGTTTCCGCGAATGTTGGTTTGTGGCACACCGGCACCCCCAAATGTCTTCCGTTGGTGCTCAAACTTTGCGTGGCCGCTTTATCTGACCCGAGGAACTTTCTATGTGATTTCCAGAGAATTTTATTCCGGTACCCCGGAATCCCGAAAAACCGTGTATTATACACTTCAATTTCAGCCGTTCGGAAGGTCGTACCGGAACCTGTTTCTTTTTCACCCTGTTTTTCAATCACGCGTCCGAGCTAATTTAGGAATCAACCTGTTCGATTTCAGCCTCAAATAACGAGCTTTAACACATTTTTCACGATAATCCGAGTTTCGGCGAATGCTGGTTTGTGGCACACCGACACCCCCAAATGTCTTCCGTTGGTGCTCAAACTTTGCGTGGCCCCTTTATCTGACCCGAGGAACTTTCTATGTGATTTCCGGAGAATTTTATTTCGGGACCCCGGAATCCCGAAAAACCGTGTATTATACACTTCAAATTCAGCCATTCGGAAGGTCGTTCCGGAACCTGCTTCTTTTTCTCCCTGTTTTTAAATCACGCATCCGAGATCATTTCTGGAATCAACTTGTTCGATTTCAGAAATCAACATGTTCGATTTCAGCCTCAAATAACGAGCTTTAACACATTTTTCACGATAATCCGAGTTTCGGCGAATGCTGGTTTGTGGTACATCGGCACCCCCAAATGTCTTCCGTTGGTGTTCAAACTTTGCGTTGCCGCTTTATCTGACCCGAGGTACTTTCTATGTGATTTCCGGAGAATTTTATTCCGGGACCCCGGAATCCCGAAAAACCGTGTATTATACACTTCAATTTCAGCCGTTCGGAAGGTCGTACCGGAACCTTTTTTTTTTCTCCCAGTTTTTCAATCACGCATCCGAGCTCATTTCAGGAACAACCTGTTCAATTTCAGGAATCAACCTGTTCGATTTCAGCCTCAAATAACGAGCTTTAACACATTTTTCACGATAATCCGAGTTTCGGCGAATGCTGGTTTGTGGCATACCGGCACCCCCAAATTTATTCCGTTGGTGCTCAAACTTTGCGTGGCCGCTTTATCTGACCCGAGGAACTTTCAATGTGATTTCGGAGAATTTTATTCCGGGACCCCGGAATCCCGAAAAACCGTGTATTATACATTTCAATTTCGGCCGTTCGGAAGGTTGTACCGGAACCTTTTTCTCCCTATTTTTCAATCACGCGTCCGAACTCATTTCAGGAATCAACCTGTTCGATTTCTGGAATCAACCTATTCGATTTCAGCCTCAAATAACGAGCTTTAACACATTTTCACGATAATCCGAGTTTCGGCGAATGCTGGTTTGTGGCACACCGACACCCCCAAATGTCTTCCGTTGGTGCTCAAACTTTGAGTGGCCCCTTTATCTGACCCGAGGAACTTTCTATGTGATTTCCGGAGAATTTTATTCGGGACCGGAATCCGAAAAACAAGTGTATTATACACTTCAAATTGCCGTTCGGAAGGTCGTTCCGGAACCTGCTTCTTTTTCTCCCTGTTTTTCAATCACGCATCCGAGATCATTTCTGGAATCAACTTGTTCGATTTCAGAAATCAACATGTTCGATTTCAGCCTCAAATAACGAGCTTTAACACATTTTTCACGATAATCCGAGTTTCGGCGAATGCTGGTTTGTGGTACACCGGCACCCCCAAATGTCTTCCGTTGGTGTTCAAACTTTGCGTGGCCGCTTTATCTGACCCGAGGTACTTTCTATGTGATTTCCGGAGAATTTTATTCGGGACCGGAATCCCGAAAAACCGTGTATTATACACTTCAATTTCAGCCGTTCGGAAGGTCGTACCGGAACCTGTTTTTTTTTCTCCCAGTTTTTCAATCACGCATCCGAGCTCATTTCAGGAAAAACCTGTTCGATTTCAGGAATCAACCTGTTCAATTTCAGCCTCAAATAACGAGCTTTAACACACTTTTCACGATAATCCGAGTTTCGGCGAATCTTTGGTTTTTGTGGCATACCGGCACCCCCAAATTTATTCCGTTGGTGCTCAAACTTTGCGTGGCCGCTTTATCTGACCCGAGGAACTTTCAATGTGATTTCGGAGAATTTTATTCCGGGACCCCGGAATCCCGAAAAACCGTGTATTATACATTTCAATTTCGGCCGTTCGGAAGGTTGTACCGGAACCTTTTTCTCCCTATTTTTCAATCACGCGTCCGAACTCATTTCAGGAATCAACCTGTTCGATTTCAGGAATCAACCTATTCGATTTCAGCCTCAAATAACGAGCTTTAACACATTTTCACGATAATCCGAGTTTCGGCGAATGCTGGTTTGTGGCACACCAACACCCCCAAATGTCTTCCGTTGGTGCTCAAACTTTGCGTGGCCGCTTTATAGAACACGAGGAACTTTCTATGTGATTTCCGGAGAATTTTATTCCGGGACCCCGGAATCTCGAAAAATCGTGTATTATACACTTCAATTTCAGTCGTTCGGAAAGTCGTACCGGAACCTGTTTCTTTTTCTCCCTGTTTTTCAATCACGCGTCCGAGCTCATTTCAGGAATCAACTTGTTCGATTTCAGGAATCAACCTGTTCGATTTGAGCCTCAAATAACGAGTTTTAACACATTTTAACAATAATCCGAGTTTCGGCGAATGCTGGTTTGTTGCACACGGACACCCCCAAATGTCTTCCGTTGGTGCTCAAACTTTGCGTGGCCGCTTTATCTGACCCGAGAAACTTTCTATGTTATTTACGTAGAATTTTATTCCGGTACCCCGGGATCCCGAAAAACCGTGTATTATACAATTCAATTTCAGCCGTTCGGAAGGTCGTACCGGAACCTGTTTCTTTATCTCCCTGTTTTTCAATCACGCGTCCGAGATAATTTCAGGAGTCAACCTGTTCGATTTTAGCCTCAAATAACGAGCTTTAACACATTTTTCACGATAATCCGAGTTTCCGCGAATGTTGGTTTGTGGCACACCGGCACCCCCAAATGTCTTCCGTTGGTGCTCAAACTTTGCGTGGCCGCTTTATCTGACCCGAGGAACTTTCTATGTGATTTCCAGAGAATTTTATTCCGGTACCCCGGAATCCCGAAAAACCGTGTATTATACAATTCAATTTCAGCCGTTCGGAAGGTCGTACCGGAACCTGTTTCTTTTTCTCCCTGTTTTTCAATCACGCGTCCGAGCTAATTTAGGAATCAACCTGTTCGATTTCAGCCTCAAATAACGAGCCTTAACACATTTTTCACGATAATCCGAGTTTCGGCGAATGTTGGTTTGTGGCACACCGGCACCCCCAAATGTCTTCCGTTGGTGCTCAAACTTTGCGTGGCCCCTTTATCTGACCCGAGGAACTTTCTATGTGATTTCCGGAGAATTTTATTCCGGGACCCTGGAATCCCGAAAAACCTTGTATTATAAACTTCAAATTCAGCCGTTCGGAAGGTCGTTCCGGAACCTGCTTCTTTTTCTCCCTGTTTTTCAATCACGCATCCGAGATCATTTCTGGAATCAACTTGTTCGATTTCAGAAATCAACATGTTCGATTTCAGCCTCAAATAACGAGCTTTAACACATTTTTCACGATAATCCGAGTTTCGGCGAATGCTGGTTTGTGGTACACCGGCACCCCCAAATGTCTTCCGTTGGTGTTCAAACTTTGCGTGGCCGCTTTATCTGACCCGAGGTACTTTCTATGTGATCTCCGGAGAATTTTATTCCGGGACCCCGGAATCCCGAAAAACCGTGTATTATACACTTCAATTTCAGCCGTTCGGAAGGTAAATCGGAAACTGTTTTTTTTTCTCCCAGTTTTCAATCACGCATCCGAGCTCATTTCGGGAAAAACTGTTCGATTTCAGGAATCAACTTTGTTCGATTTGACCTCAAATAACGAGCTTTAACACACTTTTCACGATAATCCGAGTTTCGGCGAATGCTGGTTTGTGGCATACCGGCACCCCCAAATTTATTCCGTTGGTGCTCAAACTTTGCGTGGCCGCTTTATTTGACCCGAGGAACTTTCAATGTGATTTCGGAGAATTTTATTCCGGGACCCCGGAATCCCGAAAAACCGTGTATTATACATTTCAATTTCGGCCGTTCGGAAGGTTGTACCGGAACCTTTTTCTCCCTATTTTTCAATCACGCGTCCGAACTCATTTCAGGAATCAACCTGTTCGATTTCAGGAATCAACCTATTCGATTTCAGCCTCAAATAACGAGCTTTAACACATTTTCACGATAATCCGAGTTTCGGCGAATGCTGGTTTGTGGCACACCAACACCCCCAAATGTCTTCCGTTGGTGCTCAAACTTTGCGTGGCCGCTTTATCAGACACGAGGAACTTTCTATGTGATTTCCGGAGAATTTTATTCCGGGACCCCGGAATCCCGAAAAACCGTGTATTATACACTTCAATTTCACTCGTTCGGAAAGTCGAACCGGAACCTGTTTCTTTTTCTCCCTGTTTTTCAATCACGCGTCCGAGCTCATTTCAGGAATCAACGTGTTCGATTTCAGGAATCAACCTGTTCGATTTCAGCCTCAAATAACGAGTTTTAACACATTTTCACAATAATCCGAGTTTCGGCGAATGCTGGTTTGTTGCACACGGACACCCCCAAATGTATTCCGTTGGTGCTCAAACATTGCGTGGCCGCTTTATCTGACCCGAGGAACTTTCTATGTTATTTACGTAGAATTTTGTTCCGGTACCCCGGAATCCCGAAAAACCGTGTATTATACACTTCAATTTAAGCCGTTCGGAAGGTCGTACCGGAACCTGTTTCTTTTTCTCCCTGTTTTTCAATCACGCGTCCGAGATAATTTCAGGAGTCAACCTGTTCGTATTTAGCCTCAAATAACGAGCTTTAACACATTTTTCATAATAATCCGAGTTTCCGCGAATGTTGGTTTGTGGCACACCGGCACCCCCAAATGTCTTCCGTTGGTGCTCAAACTTTGCGTGGCCGCTTTATCTGACCCGAGGAACTTTCTATGTGATTTCCAGAGAATTTTATTCCGGTACCCCGGAATTCCGAAAAACCGTGTATTATACAATTCAATTTCAGCCGTTCGGAAGGTCGTACCGGAACCTGTTTCTTTTTCTCCCTGTTTTTCAATCACGCGTCCGAGCTCATTTCAGGAATCAAGCTGTTCGATTTCAGCTTCAAATAACGAGCTTTAACACTTTTTTCACGATAATCCGAGTTTCGGCGAATGCTGGTTTGTTGCACACCGACACTCCCCAAATGTCTTCCGTTGGTGCTCAAACTTTGCGTGGCCGCTTTATCTGATCCGAGGAACTTTCTATGTGATTTCCGGAGAATTTTATTCTGGTACCCCGGAATCCCAAAAAACCGTGTATTATACACATCAATTTCAGCCGTTCGGAAGGTCGTACCGGAACCTGTTTCTTTTTCTCCCTGTTTTTCAATCACGCGTCCGAGATCATTCCAGGAATCAACCTGTTCGATTTCAGGAATCAACCTGTTCGATTTCAGCCTCAAATAACGAGCTTTAACAAATTTTCACGATAATCCGAGTTTCGGCGATTGCTGGTTTGTTGCACACCGACACCCCCAAATATCTTCCGTTGGTGCTCAAACTTTGCGTGGCCGCTTTATCTGACCCGAGGAACTTTTTATGTGATTTCCGGACAATTTTGTTCCGGGACCCCGGAATCCCGAAAAACCGTGTATAATACACTTCAATTTCAGCCGTTCGGAAGGTCGTACCGGAACCTGTTCCTTTTCTCCCTGTTTTTCAATCACGCGTCCGAGCTCATTTCAGGAATCAACCTGTTCGATTTCAGGAATCAAACTGTTCGATTTCAGCCTCAAATAACGAGCTTTAACACATTTTCACGATAATCCGAGTTTCGGCGAATGCTGGTTTGTGGCACACCGACATCCCCAAATGTCTTCCGTTTATGCTCAAACTTTGCGTGGCCGCTTTATCTGACACGATGAACTTTCTATGTGATTTCCGGAGAATTTTATTCCAGGACCCCAGAATCCCGAAAAACCGTGTATTATACAATTCAATTTAAGCCGTTCGGAAGGTCGTACAGGAACCTGTTTTTTTTCTCCCTGGTTTTCAATCACGCGTCCGAGCTCATTTCAGGAATCAACCTGTTCGATTTCAGGAATCAACCTGTTTGATTTCAGCCTCAAATAACGAGCTTTAACACATTTTTCACGATAATCCGAGTTTCGGCGAATGTTTGTTTGTGGCACACCGATACCCCCAAATGTCTTCCGTTGGTGCTCAAACATTGGGTGGCCGCTTTATCTGATCCAAGGAACTTTCTATGTGATTTCCGGAGAATTTTAATCCGGTACCCCGGAATCCCGAAAAATCGTGTATTATACACTTCAATTTCAGCCGTTCGGAAGGTCGTACCGGAACCTGTTTCTTTTTCTCCCTGTTTTTCAATCACGCGTCCGAGCTCATTTCAGGAATCAACCTGTTCGATTTCAGCCTTAAATAACGAGCTTTAACACATTTTTCACGATAATCAGAGTTTCGGCGAATGCTGGTTTGTGGCACACTGATACCCCCAAATGTCTTCCGTTGGTGCTCAAACATTGGGTGGCCGCTTTATCTGACCCGAGGGACTTTCTATGTCATTTCCGGAGAATTTTATTCCGGGACCCCGGAATCCCGAAAAACTGTGTATAACACTTCAATTTCAGTCGTTCGGAAGGTCATACCAGAACTTGTTTCTTTTTCTCCCTATTTTCAGTCACGCCTCCGTGCTCATTTCAGGAATCAACCTTTTCGATTTCAGCCTCAAATAACGAGCTTTAACACATTTTCACGATAATCCGAGTTTCGGCGAATGCTGGTTTGTGGCACACCGACACCCCCAAATGTCTTCCGTTGGTGCTCAAACTTTTCGTGGCCGCTTTATCTAACACGAGGAGCTTTCTATGTGATTTGCGGAGAATTTTATTCCGGGACCCAGGAATTCTGAAAAACCGTGTATTATACACTACAATTTCAGCCGTTCGGAAGGTCGTACCGGAACCTGTTTCTTTTTCACCCTGTTTTTCAATCACGCGTCCGAGGTCATTTCAGGAATCAACCAGTTCGATTTCAACCTCAAATAACGAGCTTTAACACATTTTTCACGATAATCCGAGTTTCGGCGAATGCTGGTTTGTGGCACACCGGCACCCCAAATGTCTTTCGTTGGTGCTCAAACTTTGTGTGGCCGCTTTATCAGACCCGAAAAACTTTCTTTGTGAATTCCGGAGAATTTTATTCTGAGACCCCGGAATCCCGAAAAACCGTGTATTATACACTTCAATTTCAGCCGTTCGGAAGGTCGTACCGAAACCTGTTTCTTTTTCTCCCTGTTTTTCACTTACGCGTCGGAGCTCATCTCAGGAATCAACCTGTTCGATTTCAGGAATCAACCTGTTCAACTTCAGCCTCAAATAACGAGCTTTAACACATTTTTCACGATAATCGGAGTTTCGGCGAATGCTGGTTTGTGGCGCACCGTCACCCCCAAATGTCTTCCGTTGGTGCTCAAACTTTGCGTGGCCGCTTTATCTGACCTGAGGAACTTTCTATGTGATTTCCGGAAAATTTTATTCCGGGAACCAGGAATTCTGAAAAACCGTGTATTAAACACTTCAATTTGGTAGTTCGGAAGGTCGTACAAGAACCTGTTTCTTTTTCTCCCTGTTTTTCAATCACGCGTCTGAGCTCATTTCAGGAATCAACCTGTTTGATATCAGGAATCAGCTTGTTCGATTTTAGCCTCAAATAACGAGCTTTAACACATTTTTCACGATAATACGAGTTTCGGCGAATACTAGTTTGTGGCACACCGGCACCCCCAAATGTCTTCCGTTGATGCTCAAACTTTGCGTGGCCGCTTTATCTAACTCGAGGAACTTTCTATGTTATTTCCGGAGAATTTTATTCCGGGACCCCGGAATCCCGAAAAACCGTTTTTTATATACACTACAATTTCAGCCCTTTGGAAGGTCGTACCGGAACCTGTTTCCTTTTCTCCATGTTTTTCAATCACGCGTCTGAGCTCATTTCAGGAATCAACCTATTCGATTTCAGGAATCAACCGTTTCAATTCAGCCTCAAATAACGAGCTTTAACACATTTTTCACGATAATTCGAGTTTCGGCTAATGCTGGTTTGTAGCACACCGACACCCCCAAATGTCTTCCGTTGGTGCTCAAACTTTGCGTGGCCGCTTTATCTGACCCAAGGGACTTTCTATGTCATTTCCGGAGAATTTTATTCCGGGACCCCGGAATCCCGAAAAACCGTGTATTATACACTTCAATTTCAGCCGTTCGGAAGGTCGTACCGGCATCTGTTTCTTTTTCTCCCTGTTTTTCAATCACGCGTTCGAGCTCATTTCAGGAATCAACCTTTTCAATTTTAGGATTCAACTTTGTTCCATTTTGTCTCAATTAACGAGTTTTAACACATTTTTCACGATAATCCGAGTTTCGGCGAATGCTGGTTTGTGGTACACCGGCACCCCCAAATATCTTTCGTTGGTGCTCAAACTTTGCGTGCCGCTTTATCTGACCCGAGAAACTTTCTATGTGATTTCCGGAGAACATTATTCCGGGACCCCGGAATCCCGAAAAACCGTGTATTATACACTTCAATTTCAGCCGTTCGAAAGGTCGTACCGGAAACTGTTTCTTTTTCTCCCTGTTTTTCACTCACGCGTCCGAGCTAATCTCAGGAATCAACCTGTTCGATTTCAGGAATCAACCTGTTCGACTTCAGCCTCAAATAACGAGCTTTAACACATTTTTCACGATAATCCGAGTTTCGGCGAATGCTGGTTTGTAGCACGACACCCCAAAATGTCTTCCGTTGGTGCTCAAACTTTGCGTGGCCACTTTATCTGACCCGAGGGACTTTCTATGTCATTTCCGGAGAATTTATTCTCTGGGACCCCGGAATCCCGAAAAACCGTGTATTATAAACTTCAATTTCAGTCGTTCGGAAGGTCATACCAGAACTTGTTTCTTTTTCTCCCTATTTTCAGTCACGCCTCCGTGCTCATTTCAGGAATCAACCTTTTCGATTTCAGCCTCAAATAACGAGCTTTAACACATTTTCACGATAATCCGAGTTTGGCGAATCTTTGGTTTTCAGGCACACCGACACCCCCAAATGTCTTCCGTTGGTGCTCAAACTTTTCGTGGCCGCTTTATCTAACACGAGGAGCTTTCTATGTGATTTGCGGAGAATTTTATTCCGGGACCCAGGAATTCTGAAAAACCGTGTATTATACACTACAATTTCAGCCGTTCGGAAGGTCGTCACGGAACTGTTTCTTTTTCACCCTGTTTTTCAATCACGCGTCCGAGGTCATTTCAGGAATCAACCTATTCGATTTCAACCTCAAATAACGAGCTTTAACACATTTTTCACGATAATCCGAGTTTGGCGAATCTTTGGTTTCAGGCACACCGGCACCCCAAATGTCTTTCGTTGGTGCTCAAACTTTGTGTGGCCGCTTTATCAGACCCGAGAAACTTTCTTTGTGATTTCCGGAGAATTTTATTCTGAGACCCCGGAATCCCGAAAAACCGTGTATTATACACTTCAATTTCAGCCGTTCGGAAGGTCGTACCGAAACCTGTTTCTTTTTCTCCCTGTTTTTCACTTACGCGTCGGAGCTCATCTCAGGAATCAACCTGTTCGATTTCAGGAATCAACCTGTTCAACTTCAGCCTCAAATAACGAGCTTTAACACATTTTTCACGATAATCGGAGTTTCGGCGAATGCTGGTTTGTGGCGCACCGTCACCCCCAAATGTCTTCCGTTGGTGCTCAAACTTTGCGTGGCCGCTTTATCTGACCTGAGGAACTTTCTATGTGATTTCCGGAAAATTTTATTCCGGGAACCAGGAATTCTGAAAAACCGTGTATTAAACACTTCAATTTCAGCCGTTCGGAAGGTCGTACAAGAACCTGTTTCTTTTTCTCCCTGTTTTTCAATCACGCGTCTGAGCTCATTTCAGGAATCAACCTGTTCGATATCAGGAATCAGCTTGTTCGATTTTAGCCTCAAATAACGAGCTTTAACACATTTTTCACGATAATACGAGTTTCGGCGAATACTAGTTTGTGGCACACCGGCACCCCCAAATGTCTTCCGTTGATGCTCAAACTTTGCGTGGCCGCTTTATCTAACTCGAGGAACTTTCTATGTTATTTCCGGAGAATTTTATTCCGGAATCCCGAAAAACCGTTTTTTATATACACTACAATTTCAGCCCTTTGGAAGGTGGTACCGGAACCTGTTTCCTTTTCTCCATGTTTTTCAATCACGCGTCTGAGCTCATTTCAGGAATCAACCTATTCGATTTCAGGAATCAACCTGTTCGATTTCAGCCTCAAATAACGAGCTTTAACACATTTTTCACGATAATTCGAGTTTCGGCTAATGCTGGTTTGTAGCACACCGACACCCCCAAATGTCTTCCGTTGGTGCTCAAACTTTGCGTGGCCGCTTTATCTGACCCAAGGGACTTTCTATGTCATTTCCGGAGAATTTTATTCCGGGACCCCGGAATCCCGAAAAACCGTGTATTATACACTTCAATTTCAGCCGTTCGGAAGGTCGTACCGGCATCTGTTTCTTTTTCTCCCTGTTTTTCAATCACGCGTTCGAGCTCATTTCAGGAATCAACCTTTTCAATTTTAGGATTCAACCTGTTCCATTTCTGTCTCAATTAACGAGTTTTAACACATTTTTCACGATAATCCGAGTTTCGGCGAATGCTGGTTTGTGGTACACCGGCACCCCCAAATATCTTTCGTTGGTGCTCAAACTTTGCGTGCCGCTTTATCTGACCCGAGAAACTTTCTATGTGATTTCCGGAGAACATTATTCCGGGACCCCGGAATCCCGAAAAACCGTGTATTATACACTTCAATTTCAGCCGTTCGAAAGGTCGTACCGGAAACTGTTTCTTTTTCTCCCTGTTTTTCACTCACGCGTCCGAGCTCATCTCAGGAATCAACCTGTTCGATTTCAGGAATCAACCTGTTCGACTTCAGCCTCAAATAACGAGCTTTAACACATTTTTCATGATAATCGGAGTTTCGCTTAATACTGGTTTGTGGCGCACCGGCACTCCCAAATGTCTTCCGTTGTTGCTCAAACTTTGCGTGGCCGCTTTATCTGACGCGAGGAACTTTCTATGTGATTTCCGGAGAATTTTATTCCGGGACCCCGGAATCCCGAAAAACCGTTTTTTATATACACTGCAATTTCAGCCGTTCGAAAGGTCGTACCGGAACCTGTTTCTTTTTCTCCCTGTTTTTCAATCACGCGTCCGAGCTCATTTCAGGAATCAAACTTTTTGATTTCAGGACTCAACCTATTCGATTTCTGCCTCAAATAACGAGCTTTAACACATTTTTCACGATAATTCGAGTTTCGGCTAATGCTGGTTTGTAGCACACCGACACCCCCAAATGTCTTCCGTTGGTGCTCAAACTTTGCGTGGGCGCTTTATCTGACCCAAGGGACTTTCTATGTGATTTCCGGAGAATTTTATTCCGGGACCCCGGAATCCCGAAAAACCGTGTATTATACACTTCAATTTCAGCCGTTCGGAAGGTCGTACCGGAACCTGTTTCTTTTTCTCCCTGTTTTTCAATCACGCGTCCGAGCTCATCTCAGGAATCAACCTGTTCGATTTCAGGAATCAACCTGTTCGACTTCAGCCTCAAATAACGAGCTTTAACACATTTTTCATGATAATCGGAGTTTCGGCGAATGCTGGTTTGTGGCGCACCGGCACTCCCAAATGTCTTCCGTTGATGCTCAAACTTTGCGTGGCCGCTTTATCTTACTCGAGGAACTTTCTATGTGATTTCCGGAGAATTTTATTCCGGGACCCCGGAATCCCGAAAAACCGTTTTTAATATACACTGCAATTTCAGCCGTTCGAAAGGTCGTACAGGATCTGTTTCTCTTTCTCCCTGTTTTTCAATCACGCGTCCGAGCTCATTTCAGGAATCAACCTTTTCGATTTCAGGACTCAACCTGTTCGATTTCTGCCTCAAATAACGAGCTTTAACACATTTTTCACGATAATTCGAGTTTCGGCTAATGCTGGATTGTAGCACACCGACACCCCCAAATGTCTTCCGTTGGTGCTCAAACTTTGCGTGGCCGCTTTATCTGACCCAAGGGACTTTCTATGTGATTTCCGGAGAATTTTATTCCGGGACCCCGGAATCCCGAAAAACCGTGTATTATACACTTCACTTTCAGCCGTTCGGAAGGTCGTACCAGAATCTGTTTCTTTTTCTCCCTGTTTTTCAATCACGCGTTCGAGCTCATTTCAGGAATCAACCTGTTCGATTTCAGGAATCAATCTGTTCGATTTCAGCCTCAAATAACGAGCTTTAAAACAATTTTTCACGATAATCCGAGTTTCGGAGAATGCTGCTTTGTGGCACACCGGCACTCCCAAATGTCTTCCGTTGGTGTTCAAGCTTTGGGTGGCCGCTTGATCTGACGTGAGGAACTTTCTATGTGATTTCCGGAGAATTTTATTCCGGGAACCCGCAATCCCGAAAAACCGTGTATTATACATTTCAATTTCGGTAGTTCGGAAGGTAAATCGGAACTGTTTCTTTTTCTCCTGTTTTTCAATCACGCGTCCGAGCTCATTTCAGGAATCAACTGTTCGATTTGTAAATCAACTGTTCGATTTTAGCCTCAAATAACGAGCTTTAACACATTTTTCACGATAATCCGAGTTTAGGCGAATGCTGGTTTGTGGCACACCGGCACCCTAAATGTCTTCCGTTGGTGCTCAAACTTTGTGTGGCCGCTTTATCAGACCCGAGAAACATTCTATGTGATTTCCAGAGAATTTTATTCCGGGACCCCGGAATCCCGAAAAACCGTGTATTATACACTTCAATTTAGTAGTTCGGAAGGTAAATCGAGACTGTTTCTTTTTCTCCCTGTTTTTCACTCACGCGTCCGAGCTTATCTCAGGAATCAACCTGTTCGATTTCAGGAATCAACCTGTTCGACGTCAGCCTCAAATAAAGAGCTTTAACACATTTTTCACGATAATCGGAGTTTCGTGGAATACTGGTTTGTGGCGCACCGACACCCCCAAATGTCTTCCGTTGGTGCTCAAACTTTGCGTGGCCGCTTTATCTGACCCGAGGAACTTTCTATGTGATTTTCGGAAAATTTTATTCCGGGACCCAGGAATTCTGAAAAACCGTGTATTATACACTTCTATTTCAGCCGTTCGGAAGGTCGTATAGGAATCTGTTTCTTTTTCTCCCTGTTTTTCAATCACGCGTCCGAGCTCATTTCAGGAATCAACCTGTTCGATATCAGGAATCAGCCTGTTCGATTTTAGCCTCAAATTACGAGCTTTAACACATTTTTCACGATAATCCGAGTTTCGGCGAATACTGGTTTGTGGCACACCGGCACCCCCAAATGTCTTCCGTTGATGCTCAAACTTTGAGTGGCCGCTTTATCTGACCCGAGGAACTTTCTATGTGATTTCCGGAGAATTTTATTCCGGGAACCTGGAATCCCGAAAAACCGTGTATTACACACTTCAATTTCAGTCGATCGGAAGGTCGTACCGGAATCTGTTTCTTTTTCTCCCTGTTTTTCAATCACGCGTCCGAGCTCATTTCAGGAATCAACCTTTTCGATTTTAGGATTCAACCTGTTCGATTTTAGCCTCAAATAACGAGCTTTAACACATTTTTCACGATAATCCGATTTTCGGCGAATACTAGTTTGTGGCACACCGGCACCCCCAAATGTCTTCCGTTGATGCTCAAACTTTGCATGGCCGCTTTATCTGACTCGAGGAACTTTCTATGTGATTTCCGGAAAATTTTATTCCGGGACCCCGGAATCCCGAAAAACCGTGTTTTATATACACTGCAAATTCAGCCGTTCGAAAGGTCGTACCGGAACCTGTTTCTTTTTCTCCCTGTTTTTCAATCACGCGTCCGAGCTCATATCAGGAATCAACCTGTTCGATATCAGGAATCAGCCTGTGCGATTTTAGCCTCAAATAACGAGCTTTAACACATTTTTCACGATAATCCGAGTTTCGGCGAATACTAGTTTGTGGCACACCGGCACCCACAAATGTCTTCCGTTGATGCTCAAACTTTGCGTGGCCGATTTATCTGACTCGAGGAACTTTCTATGTGATTTCCGGAGAATTTTATTCCGGGACCCCGGAATCCCGAAAAACCGTGTATTATACACTTCAATTTCAGCCGTTCGGAAGGTCGTACCGGAATCTGTTTCTTTTTCTCCCTGTTTTTCAATCACGCGTTCGAGCTCATTTCAAGAATCAACCTTTTCAATTTTAGGATTCAACCTGTTCGATTTCTGCCTCAATTAACGAGCTTTAACACATTTTTCACGATAATCCGAGTTTCGGCGAATACTGGTTTGTGGTACACCGGCACCCCCAAATATCTTTCATTGGTGCTCAAACTTTGCGTGGCCGCTTTATCTGACCCAAGAAACTTTCTATGTGATTTCCGGAGAACTTTATTCCGGGACCCCGGAATCCCGAAAAACCATGTATTATACACTTCAATTTTGTAGTTCGGAAGGTAAACAGGAAACTGTTTCTTTTTCTCCCTGTTTTTCAATCACGCGTCCGAGCTCATTTCAGGAATCAACCTGTTCGATATCAGGAATCATCCTGTTCGATTTTAGCCTCAAATAACGAGCTTTAACACATTTTTCACGATAATCCGAGTTTCGGCGAATCTTTGGTTTCAGGCACACGGCACCCCAAATGTCTTCCGTTGGTGCTGAAACTTTGCGTGGCCGCTTTATATGACCCGAGGAACTTTCTACGTCATTTCCGGAGAATTTTATTCTGGGACCCCGAAATCCCGAAAAAACGTGTATTATACACTTCAATTTCAGCCGTTCGGAAGGTCGTAACGGAACCTGTTTATTTTTCTCCCTGTTTTTCAATCACGCGTCCGAGCTCATTTTAGGAATCAACCAGTTCGATTTCAGCCTCAAATAACGAGCTTTAACACATTTTTCACGATAATCCGAGTTTCGGCGAATGCTGGTTTGTGGCACACCGGCACCCCAAATGTCATCCGTTGCTGCTCAAACTTTGTGTGGCCGCTTTAGCAGACCCAAGAAACATTCTATGTGATTTCCGGAGAATTATATTCCGGGATCCCGGAATCCCGAAAAACCGTGTATTATACACTTCAATTTCAGCCGTTTGGAAGGTCGTACCGAAACCTGTTTCTTTTTCTCCCTGTTTTTCACTCACGCGTCCGAGCTCATCTCAGGAATCAACCTGTTCGATTTCAGGAATCAACCTGTTCGACTTTAGCCTCAAATAACGAGCTTTAACACATTTTTCACGATAATCGGAGTTTCGGCGAATGCTGGTTTGTGGCGCATTGGCACCCCTAAATGTCTTCCGTTGGTGCTCAAACTTTGCGTGGCCGCTTTATCTGACCCGAGGAACTTTCTATTTGATTTCCGAAAAATTTTATTCCGGGACCCATGAATTCTGAAAAACCGTGTATTATACACTTCAATTTCAGCCGTTCGGAAGGTCGTACAGGAATCTGTTTCTTTTTCTCCCTGTTTTTCAATCACGCGTCCGAGCTCATTTCAGGAATCAACCTGTTCGATATCAGGAATCAGCCTGTTCGATTTTAGCCTCAAATTACGAGCTTTAACACATTTTTCACGATAATCCGAGTTTCGGCGAATACTGGTTTGTGGCACACCGGCACCCCCAAATGTCTTCCGTTGATGCTCAAACTTTGTGTGGCCGCTTTATCTGACCCAAGGAACTTTCTATGTGATTTCCGGAGAATTTTTTTCCGGGACCCCGGAATCCCGACAAACCGTGTTTTATATACACTGCAATTTCAGCCGTTCGAAAGGTCGTACCGGAACCTATTTCTTTTTTCTCCCTGTTTTTCAATCACGCGTCCGAGCTCATTTCAGGAATCAATCTTTTCTATTTTAGGATTCAACCTGTTCGATTTCTGCCTCAATTAACGAGCTTTAACACATTTTTCACGATAATCCGAGTTTCGGCGAATGCTGGTTTGTTGTACACCGGCACCCCCAAATGTCTTTCGTTGGTTCTCAAACTTTGCGTGGCCGCTTTATCTGACCCGAGAAACTTTCTATGTGATATCCGGAGAATTTTATATCGGGACCCCGGAATCCCGAAAAACCGTGTATTATACACTTCAATTTCAGACGTTCGGAAGGTCGTACCGGAACCTGTTTCTTTTTCTCCCTGTTTTTCAATCACGCCTCCGTGCTCATTTCAGAAATCAACCTGTTCGATTTTAGGAATCAACCTGTTCGATTTCAGCCTCAAATAACGAGCTTTAACACATTTTTCACGATAATCGGAGTTTCGGCGAATGCTGGTTTGTGGCGCACCGGCACCCCCAAATGTCTTCCGTTGGTGCTCAAACTTTGCGTGACTGCTTTTTCTGACCCGAGGAACTTTCTATGTGATTTTCGGAAAATTTTATTCCGGGACCCAGGAATTCTTAAAATCCGTGTATTATACACTTCAATTTCAGCCGTTCGGAAGGTCGTACAGGAACGTGTTTCTTTTTCTACCTGTTTTTCAATCAGGCGTCCGAGCTCATTTCAGGAATCAACCTGTTCGTTATCAGGAATCAGCCTGTTCGATTTTAGCCTCAAATAACGAGCTTTAACACATTTTTCACGATAATCCGAGTTTCGGCGAATGCTGGTTTGTGGCACACCGGTATCCCCAAATGTCTTCCGTTGGTGCTCAAACTTTGCGTGGCCGCTTTATATGACCCTTGGAACTTTCTACGTGATTTCCGGAGAATTTTATTCCGGGACCCCGGTATCCCGAAAAACCGTGTATTATACACTTCAATTTCAGCCGTTCGGAAGGTCGTACCGGAACCTATTTCTTTTTCTCCCTGTTTTTCAATCACGGGCCCGAGCTCATTTCACGAATCAACCTGTTCGATTTCAGGAATCAATCTGTCGATTTCAGCCTCAAATAACGAGCTTTAACATATTTTTCACGATAATCCGAGTTTCGGAGAATGCTGCTTTGTGGCACACCGGCACTCCCAAATGTCTTCCGTTGGTGCTCAAGTTTTGCGTGGCCGCTTGATTTGATCCGAGGAACTTTCTATGTGATTTCCGGAGAATTTTATTCCGGGACCCCGCAATCCCGAAAAACCGTGTATTATACACTTCAATTTCAGCCGTTCGGAAGGTCGTACCGGAACCTGTTTCCTTTTCTCCCTGTTTTTCAATCACGCGTCCGAGCTCATTTCAGGAATCAACCTGTTCGATTTCAGAAATCAACCTGTTCGATTTTAGCCTCAAATAACGAGCTTTAATACATTTTTCACGATAATCCGAGTTTCGGAGAATGCTGGTTTGTGGCACACCGGCACCCCCAAATGTCTTCCGTTAGTGCTCAAACTTTGCATGGCCGCTTTTTTGACCCGAGGAACTTTCTATGTGATTTCCGGAGAATTTTATTCCGGGACCCCGGAATCCCGAAAAACCGTGTGTTATACACTTCAATTTCAGCTGTTCGGAAGGTCGTACCGGAACCTGTTTCTTTTTCTCCCTGTTTTTCAATCACGCGTCCGAGCTCAATTTAGGAATAAACCTCTTCGATTTCAGCCTCAAATAACGAGCTTTAACACATTTTTCACAATAATTCGAGTTTTGGCGAATGGTGGTTTGTGGCACACCGGCACCCCCAAATGTCTTCCGTTGGTGCTCAAACTTTGCGTGGCCGCTTTATCTGACACGAGGAACTTTCTATATGATTTCCGGAGAATTTTGTTCCGGGACACCGGAATCCCGAAAAACCGTGTATTATACACTTCAATTTCAGCCGTTTGGAAGGTCGTACCGGAACCTGTTTCTTTTTCTCTCCTTGTTTTTCAATCACGCGTCCGAGCTCATTTAAAGAATCAACCTGTTCGATTTCAGGAATCAACTTGTTCGATTTTAGCCTCAAATAACGTGCTTTAACACATTTTTCACGATAATACGAATTTCGGCGAATGCTGGTTTGTGGCACACCGGCACCCCCAAATGTTTTCCGTTGGTGCTCAGACTTTGCGTAGCCGCTTTATCTGACCCGAGTAACTTTCTATGTGATTTCCGGATGGCCCCGGGATCCCGAAAAACCGTGTATTATACTTCAATTTCAGCCGTTCGGAAGGTCGTACCGGAACCTGTTTATTTTTTTCCAAGTTTTTTAATCACGCGTCCGAGCTCATTTCAGGAATCAACCTATTCGATTTCAGGAAACAACGTGTTCAATTTCAGCCTCAACTAACGAGCTTTAACACATTTTTCACGATAATCCGAGTTTCGGCGAATGCTGGTTTGTGGCACACCGGCACCCCCAAATGTCTTCCGTTGGTGATCAAACTTTGCGTGGCCGCTTTATCTGACCCGAGGAACTTTCTATGTGATTTCCCGAAAAATTTGTTACGGGACCCCGGAATCCCGAAAAACCGTGTATTATACACTTCAATTTCAGCCGTTCGGAAGGTCGTACCGGAACCTGTTTCTTTTTCTCCCTGTTTTTCAATCACGCGTCCGAGCTCATTTCAGGAATCAACCTGTTCGATTTCTACCTTAAATAACAAGCTTTAACACATTTTTCACGATAATCCGAGTTTCGGCGAATGCTGGTTTGTGGCACACCGGCACCCCAAAATGTCTTCCGTTAGTGCTCAAACTTTGCGTGGCCGCTTTATCTAACCCGAGGAACTTTCTACGTGATTTCCGGAAAATTTTGTTACGGGACCCCGGAATCCCGAATAACCGTGTATCTAGGTTGCACCAAAACGGACACGGACACGGACACTGACACGACACGGACACAGGACACGGCATCCCATGAAATTTAGGACACGGGACACGTCATTTAAATTTAATAAAATATATATTTTATAGTTATATATGTGTGATTTTATTTTTGGAAAATTATTGAATATTAAATTTAAATAAGTGAAAGGAAAACTTACGTTAATTATAACTCATTCTCATTTCCAAAACCAAAAACCAACTTATAATCAATCTATTTCAACATCTCATTACTAGTCTAAAGAACGTTATTTGTCTCCAATTCAGCTTATTTCCCCACCAAATTCAACCATATAACAATTCTCGCCATTTACCTTAAATTCAACTTGATTCCGTTTGAAGGTGTGTCCAAATACCATGGACACGGCTCAAAATACCATGGACACGTGTCGGACACGTGCCTAAATAAAAGATGAAAGTTAGACACGGCTTTACAAGTGTCCGACACGTTTTAACGTGTGTCCGACGAGTGTCGTGTCTGACACGGGTGTCCGACACGGGAACGCTGATTAGGAGGAGTGTCCGTGCAACCTAGCCGTGTATTATAAACTTCAATTTCAGCCGTTTGGAAGGTCGTACCGGAACCTGTTTCTTTTTCTCCCTGTTTTTCAATCACGCGTCCTAGCTCATTTCAGGAATCGACCTGTTCGATTTCAGCCTCAAATAACAAGCTATAACACATTTTTCACGATAATCCGAGTTTCGGTTAATGCTGGTTTGTGGCACACCGGCACCCCCAAATGTCTTCCGTTGGTGCTCAAATATTACGTGGCCGCTTTATCTGACCCGAGGAACTTTCTATGTTATTTCCGGAGAATTTTGTTCCGGGACCCTGGAATCCCGAAATACCGTGTATTATACACTTCAATTTCAGCCGTTCGGAAGGTGGTACCGGAACCTGTTTTTTTTTCTCCCTGTTTTTCAATCACACCTCCGTGCTCATTTCAGAAATCAACCTGTTCGATTTTAGGAATCAACCTGTTCGATTTCAGCCTCAAATAACGAGCTTTAACACATTTTCACGATAATCCGAGTTTGGCGAATCTTTGGTTTCAGGGCACACCGGCCCCCCCAAATGTCTTCCGTTGGTGCTAAAACTTTGCATGGCCGCTTTATCTGACCCGAGGAAATTTCTATGTCATTTCCGGAGAATTTTATTCCGGGACCTCGGAATCCCGAAAAACCGTGTATTATATACACTTTGATTTCAACCGTTCGGAAGGTCGTACCGGAACCTGTTTCTTTTTCTCCCTGTTTTTCAATCACGCGTCCGGGCTCATTTCAGGAATCAACCTGTTCAATTTCAGAAATCAACCTGTTCGATTTCACCCTCAAATAACGAGATTTAACACATTTTTCACGATAATCCGAGTTTCGGCGAATGCTAGTTTGTGGCACACCAGCATCCCCAAATGTCTTCCGTTGGTGCTCAAACTTTGCGTGGCCGCTTTAAATGACCCGAGGAACTTTCTACGTGATTTCCGGAGAATTTTATTCCGGGACCCGCAATCCCGAAAAACCGTGTATTATACACTTCAATTTCAGCCGTTCGGAAGGTCGTACCGGAACCTGTTTCCTTTCCTCCTTGTTTTTCAATCACGCGTCCGAGCTCAATTCAGGAATCAACCTGTTCGATTTCAGAAATCAACCTGTTCGATTTTAGCCTCAAATAACGAGCTTTAATACATTTTTCACGATAATCCGAGTTTCGGAGAATGCTGGTTTGTGGCACACCGGCACCCCCAAATGTCTTCCGTTGGTGCTCAAACTTTGAATTGCCGCTTTTTTGACCCGAGGAACTTTCTATGTGATTTCCGGAGAATTTTATTAGGGACCGGAATCCCGAAAAACAGTGTGTTATACACTTCAATTTCAGCCGTTCAGAAGGTCGTAGCGGAACCTGTTTCTTTTTCTCCTGTTTTTCAATCACGCGTCCGAGCTCATTTCAGGAATCAACCTGTTCGATTTCAGCCTCAAATAACGAGCTTTAACACATTTTTCACGATAATCCGAGTTTTGGCGAATGGTGGTTTGTGGCACACCGGCACCCCCAAATGTCTTCCGTTGGTGCTCAAACTTTGCGTGGCCGCTTTATCTGACACGAGAAACTTTCTATATGATTTCCGGAGAATTTTGTTCCACGACACCGGAATCCCGAAAAACCGTGTATTCGTACCGGAACCTGTTTCTTTTTCTCTCCTTGTTTTTCAATCACGCGTCCGAGCTCATTACAAGAATCAACCTGTTCGATTTCAGGAATCAACCTGTTCGATTTTAGCCTCAAATAACGTGCTTTAACACATTTTTCACGATAATACGAGTTTCGGCGAATGCTGGTTTGTGGCACACCGGCACCCCCAAATGTTTTCCGTTGGTGCTCAAACTTTGCGTAGCCGTTTTATCTGACCTGAAGAACTTTCTATGTGATTTCCGGAGAATTTTATTCCGGGGCCCGGGATCCCGAAAAACCGTGTATTATATACTTCAATTTCAGCCGTTCGGAAGGTCGTGCGTAACTGTTTCTTTTTTCCATGTTTTTTAATCACGCGTCCGAGCTCATTTCAGGAATCAACCTATTCGATTTCAGGAAAACAACTGTTCGATTTTTGACCTCAACTAACGAGCTTTAACACATTTTTCACGATAATCCGAGTTTCGGCGAATGCTGGTTTGTGGCACACCGGCACCCCCAAATGTCTTCCGTTGGTGCTCAAACTTTGCGTGACCGCTTTATCTGACCCGAGGAACTTTCTATGTGATTTCCCGAAAAATTTGTTACGGGACCCCGGAATCCCGAAAAACCGTGTATTATACACTTCAATTTCAGCCGTTCGGAAGGTCGTACCGGAACCTGTTTCTTTTTCTCCCTGTTTTTCAATCACGCGTCCGAGCTCATTTCAGGAATCAACCTGTTCGATTTCAGCCTTAAATAACAAGCTTTAACACATTTTTCACGATAATCCGAGTTTCGGCGAATGCTGGTTGTGGCACACCGGCACCCCAAAATGTCTTCCGTTGGTGCTCAAACTTTGCGTGGCCGCTTTATCTGACCCGAGGAACTTTCTACGTGAATTCCGGAAAATTTTTTTACGGGACCCCGGAATCCCGAATAACCGTGTATTATACACTTCAATTTCAGCCGTTCGGAAGGTCGTACCGGAACCTGTTTCTTTTTCTCCCTGTTTTTCAATCACACGTCCTAGCTCATTTCAGGAATCAACCTGTTCGATTTCAGCCTCAAATAACAAGCTTTAACACATTTTTCACGATAATCCGAGTTTCGGCGAATGCTGGTTTGTGGCACACCGGCACCCCCAAATGTCTTCCGTTGGTGCTCAAACTTTACGTGGCTGCTTTATCTGACCCGAGGAACTTTCTATGTTATTTCCGGATAATTTTGTTCCGGGACCCTGGAATCCCGAAATACCGTGTATTATACACTTCAATTTCAGCCGTTCCGAAGGTGGTACCGGAACCTGTTTCTTTTTCTCCCTGTTTTTCAATCACGCGTCCGAGCTCATTTCATGAATCAACCTGTTCAATTTAAGGAATCAACCTGTTCGATTTCACCCTCAAATAACGAGATTTAACACATTTTTCACGATAATCCGAGTTTCGGCGAATGCTGGTTTGTGGCACACCGGCACCCCCAAATGTCTTCCGATGATGCTCAAACTTTGTGGGGCCGCTTTATCTGACCCGAGGAACTTTCTATGTGATAGCCGGAGAATTTTATTCCGGGACCCCGGAATCTCGAAAAACCGTGTATTATACACATCAATTTCAAAGTGCTCGTTCGGAAGGTAAACAGGAACTGTTTCTTTTTCTCCCTGTTTTTCAATCACGCGTCCGAGCTCATTTCAGGAATCAACCTTTTCGATTTCAGGAATCAACCTGTTCGATTTTAGCCTCAAATAACAAGCTTTAACACATTTTTCACGATAATCCGAGTTTCGGCGATTGCTGGTTTGTGGCACACCGGCACTCCCAAATGTCTTCCGTTGGTGCTCAAACTTTGCGTGGCCGCTTAATCTGACCCGAGGAACTTTCCATGTGATTTCCGGAGAATTTTATTCCGGGACCCCGGAATCCCGAAAAACCGTGTATTATACACTTCAATTTCAGCCGTTCGGAAGGTCATACCGGAACCCGTTTCTTTTTCTCCCTGTTTTTTAATCACGCGTACGAGCTCATTTCAGGAATAAACCTGTTCGATTTCGGAAATCAACCTGTTCGATTTCAGCCTCAAATAACGAGCTTTAACACATTTTTCACGATAATCCGAGTTTCGGCGAATGCTTGTTTGTGGCACACCGGCCCCCCAAATGTCTTCCGTTGGTGCTAAATATTTGCGTGGCCGCTTTATCTGACCCGAGGAACTTTCTATGTGATTTCTGGAGAATTTTATTCCGGGACCCGGAATCCCGAAAAACCGTGTATTATATACACTTCAATTTCAGCCGTTCAGAAGGTGGTACCGGAACTGTTTCTTTTTCTCCCTGTTTTTCAATCACGCGTCCGAGCTCATTTCAGGAATCAACCTGTTCGATTTCAGCCTCAACTAACGAGCTTTAACACATTTTTCACGATAATCCGAGTTTCGGCGAATGCTGGTTTGTGGCACACCGGCACCCGAAAATGTCTTCCGTTAGTGCTCAAACTTTGCGTGGCCGCTTTATTTTACCCGAGGAACTTTCTACGTGATTTCCGGAAAATTTTGTTACGGGACCCCGGAATCCCGAAAAACCGTGTATTATACACTTCAATTTCAGCCGTTCGGAAGGTCGTACCGGAACCTGTTTCTTTTTCTCTCTGTTTTTCAATCACGCATCCTAGCTCATTTCAGGAATCAACCTGTTCGATTCCAGCCTCAAATAACAAGCTTTAACAAATTTTGCACGATAATCCGAGTTTCGGCGAATCTTTGGTTTTCAGGCACACCAAGCACCCCCAAATGTCTTCCGTTGGTGCTCAAACTTTACGTGGCCGCTTTTTCTGACCCGAGGAACTTTCTACGTGATTTCCGGAGAATTTTATTCCGGGACCCCGGAATCCCGAAAAACCGTGTATTATACACTTCAATTTCAGCCGTTCGGAAGGTCGTAAAGGAACCTATTTCTTTTTCTCCCTGTTTTTCAATCACGCGCCCGAGCTCATTTCACGAATAAACCTATTTGATTTCAGGAATCAACCTGTCGATTTCAGCCTCAAATAACGAGCTTTAACATATTTTTCACGATAATCCGAGTTTCGGAGAATGCTGCTTTGTGGCACACCGGCACTCCCAAAAGTCTTCCGTTGGTGCTCAAGTTTTGCGTGGCCGCTTGATTTGACCCGAGGAACTTTCTATGTGATTTACGGAGAATTTTATTCCGGGACCCCGCAATCCCGAAAAACCGTGTATTATACACTTCAATTTCAGCCGTTCGGAAGGTCGTACCGGAACCTGTTTCCTTTTCTCCCTTTTTTTAAATCACGCGTCCGAGCTCATTTCACGAATCAACCTGTTCGGTTTCAGAAATCAACCTGTTCGATTTTAGCCTCAAATAACGAGCTTTAATACATTTTTCACGATAATCCGAGTTTGGAGAATCTTTGGTTTGTTGCACACGGCACCCCAAATGTCTTCCGTTGGTGCTCAAACTTTGCATGGCCGCTTTTTTACCTCGAGGAACTTTCTATGTGATTTCGGAGAATTTTATTAGGGACCGGAATCCCGAAAAACCGTGTGTTATACACTTCAATTTCAGCCGTTCGGAAAGTAAATCAGGAACTGTTTCTTTTTCTCCTGTTTTTCAATCACGCGTCCGAGCTCATTTCTGGAATCAACCTGTTCGATTTCAGCCTCAAATAACGAGCTTTAAATCATTTTTCACGATAATACGAGTTTCGGCGAATGCTGGTTTGTGGCACACCGGCACCCCCAAATGTTTTCCGTTGGTGCTCAGACTTTGCGTAGCCGCTTTACATGACCCGAGTAACTTTCTATGTGATTTCCGGAGAATTTTATTCCGGGGCCCCGGGATCCCGAAAAACCGTGTATTATATACTTCAATTTCAGCCGTTCGGAAGGTCGTACCGGAACCTGTTTCCTTTTTTCCATGTTTTTTAATCACGCGTCCTACCTCATTTCAGGAATCAACCTATTCGATTTCAGGAAACAACGTGTTCGATTTGACCTCAACTAACGAGCTTTAACACATTTTCACGATAATCCGAGTTTCGGCGAATCTTTGGTTTTGGCACACCGGCACCCCCAAATGTCTTCCGTTGGTGCTCAAACATTGCGTGGCCGCTTTATCTGACCCGAGGAACTTTCTATGTGATTTCGAAAAATTTGTTACGGGACCGGAATCCCCAAAACCGTGTATTATACACTTCAATTTCGGCCGTTCGGAAGGTAAACGGAACTGTTTCTTTTTCTCCTGTTTTTCAATCACGCGTCCGAGCTCATTTCAGGAATCAACCTGTTCGATTTCAGCCTTAAATAACAAGCTTTAACACATTTTTCACGATAATCCGAGTTTCGGCGAATCTTTGGTTTTGGCACACCGGCACCCCAAAATGTCTTCCGTTGGTGCTCAAACCTTGCGTGGCCGCTTTATCTGACTCGAGGAACTTTCTACGTGATTTCCGGAAAATTTTGTTACGGGACCCCGGAATCCCGAATAACCGTGTATTATACACTTCAATTTTCACCGTTCGGAAGGTCGTGCCGGAAACTGTTTCTTTTTCTCCTGTTTTTCAATCACGCGTCCTAGCTCATTTCAGAATCAACCTGTTCGATTTCAGCCTCAAATAACAAGCTATAACACATTTTTCACGATAATCCGAGTTTCGGCGAATCTTTGGTTTCAGGCACACCAAGGCACCCCCAAATGTCTTTCGTTGGTGCTCAAACTTTACGTGGCCGCTTTATCTGACCGAGGAACTTTCTATGTTATTTCCGGAGAATTTTGTTAGGGACTCGGAATCCCGAAATACCGTGTATTATACACTTCAATTTCGGTAGTTCGGAAGGTGGTAGGAACTGTTTCTTTTTCCCTGTTTTTCAATCACACGTCCGAGATCATTTCGAGAAATCAACTTTGTTCGATATCGGGAATCAACCTTTGTTCGATTTGACCTCAAATAACGAGCTTTAACACATTTTCACGATAATCCGAGTTTCGGCGAATGCTGGTTTGTGGCACACCGGCCCCCCCAAATGTCTTCCGTTGGTGCTAAAACTTTGCGTGGCCGCTTTATCTGACCCGAGTAACTTTCTATGTCATTTCCGGAAAATTTTATTCCGGGACCTTGGAATCCCGAAAAACCGTGCATTATATACACTTCGATTTCAACCGTTCGGAAGGTCGTACCGGAACCTGTTTATTTTTCTCCCTGTTTTTCAATCACGCGTCCGGGCTCATTTCAGGAATCAACCTGTTCAATTTCAGGAATCAACCTGTTCGATTTCACCCTCAAATAACGAGATTTAACACATTTTTCACGATAATCCGAGTTTCGGCGAATGCTGGTTTGTGGCACACCGGCACCCCAAAATGTCTTCCGTTGGTGCTCAAACCTTGCGTGGCCGCTTTATCTGACTCGAGGAACTTTCTACGTGATTTCCGGAAAATTTTGTTACGGGACCCCGGAATCCCGAATAACCGTGTATTATACACTTCAATTTCAGCCGTTCGGAAGGTCGTACCGGAACCTGTTTCTTTTTCTCCCTGTTTTTCAATCACGCGTCCTAGCTCATTTCAGGAATCAACCTGTTCGATTTCAGCCTCAAATAACAAGCTATAACACATTTTTCACGATAATCCGAGTTTCGGCGAATGCTGGTTTGTGGCACACCGGCACCCCCAAATGTCTTTCGTTGGTGCTCAAACTTTACGTGGCCGCTTTATCTGACCGAGGAACTTTCTATGTTATTTCCGGAGAATTTTGTTCCGGGACTCTGGAATCCCGAAATACCGTGTATTATACACTTCAATTTCAGCCGTTCGGAAGGTGGTACCGGAACCTGTTTCTTTTTCTCCCTGTTTTTCAATCACACGTCCGAGATCATTTCAGAAATCAACCTGTTCGATATCAGGAATCAACCTGTTCGATTTCAGCCTCAAATAACGAGCTTTAACACATTTTCACGATAATCCGAGTTTCGGCGAATGCTGGTTTGTGGCACACCGGCCCCCCCAAATGTCTTCCGTTGGTGCTAAAACTTTGCGTGGCCGCTTTATCTGACCCGAGTAACTTTCTATGTCATTTCCGGAAAATTTTATTCCGGGACCTTGGAATCCCGAAAAACCGTGCATTATATACACTTCGATTTCAACCGTTCGGAAGGTCGTACCGGAACCTGTTTATTTTTCTCCCTGTTTTTCAATCACGCGTCCGGGCTCATTTCAGGAATCAACCTGTTCAATTTCAGGAATCAACCTGTTCGATTTCACCCTCAAATAACGAGATTTAACACATTTTTCACGATAATCCGAGTTTCGGCGAATGCTGGTTTGTGGCACACTGGCATCCCCAAATGTCTTCCGTTGGTGCTCAAACTTTGCGTGGCCGCTTTATATGACCCGAGGAACTTTCTACGTGATTTCCGGAGAATTTTATTCCGGGACCCCGCAATCCCGAAAAACCGTGTATTATACACTTCAATTTTGAGCCGTTCGGAAGGTCGTCGGAACTGTTTCCTTTTCTCCTTGTTTTTCAATCACGCGTCCGAGCTCATTTCAGAATCAACTGTTCGATTTTGTAAATCAACTGTTCGATTTTAGCCTCAAATAACGAGCTTTAATACATTTTTCACGATAATCCGAGTTTCGGAGAATGCTGGTTTGTGGCACACCGGCACCCCCAAATGTCTTCCGTTGGTGCTCAAACTTTGCATTGCCGCTTTTTTTACCCGAGGAACTTTCTATGTGATTTCCGGAGAATTTTATTCCGGGACCCCGGAATCCCGAAAAACAGTGTGTTATACACTTCAATTTCAGCCGTTCGGAAGGTCGTAGCGGAACCTAATTCTTTTTCTCCCCGTTTTTCAATCACGCGTCCGAGCTCATTCCAGTAATCAACCTGTTCGATTTCAGCCTCAACTGACGAGCTTTAACACATTTTTCACGATAATCCGAGTTTCGGCGAATGCTGGTTTGTGGCACACTGGCACCCCAAAATGTCTTCCGTTGGTGCTCAAACTTTGCGTGGCCGCTTTATTTTACCCGAGGAACTTTCTACGTGATTTCCGGAAAATTTTGTTACGGGACCCCGGACTCCCGAAAAACCGTGTATTATACACTTCAATTTCAGCCGTTCGGAAGGTCGTACCGGAACCTGTTTCTTTTTCTCTCTGTTTTTCAATCACGCATCCTAGCTCATTTCAGGAATCAACCTGTTCGATTCCAGCCTCAAATAACAAGCTTTAACAAATTTTGCACGATAATCCGAGTTTCGGCGAATGCTGGTTTGTGGCACACCGGCACCCCCAAATGTCTTCCGTTGGTGCTCAAACTTTACGTGGCCGCTTTTTCTGACCCGAGGAACTTTCTACGTGATTTCCGGAGAATTTTATTCCGGGACCCCGGAATCCCGAAAAACCGTGTATTATACACTTCAATTTCAGCCGTTCGGAAGGTCGTAAAGGAACCTATTTCTTTTTCTCCCTGTTTTTCAATCACGCGCCCGAGCTCATTTCACGAATAAACCTATTTGATTTCAGGAATCAACCTGTCGATTTCAGCCTCAAATAACGAGCTTTAACATATTTTTCACGATAATCCGAGTTTCGGAGAATGCTGCTTTGTGGCACACCGGCACTCCCAAAAGTCTTCCGTTGGTGCTCAAGTTTTGCGTGGCCGCTTGATTTGACCCGAGGAACTTTCTATGTGATTTCCGGAGAATTTTATTCCGGGACCCCGCAATCCCGAAAAACCGTGTATTATACACTTCAATTTCAGCCGTTCGGAAGGTAAATCGGAACTGTTTCCTTTTCTCCCTTTTTTTAAATCACGCGTCCGAGCTCATTTCACGAATCAACCTGTTCGGTTTCAGAAATCAACCTGTTCGATTTTAGCCTCAAATAACGAGCTTTAATACATTTTTCACGATAATCCGAGTTTCGGAGAATGCTGGTTTGTTGCACACCGGCACCCCCAAATGTCTTCCGTTGGTGCTCAAACTTTGCATGGCCGCTATTTTTACCTGAGGAACTTTCTATGTGATTTCCGGAGAATTTTATTCCGGGACCCCGGAATCCCGAAAAACCGTGTGTTATACACTTCAATTTCAGCCGTTCGGAAAGTCGTACCGGAACCTGTTTCTTTTTCTCCCTGTTTTTCAATCACGCGTCCGAGCTCATTTCTGGAATCAACCTGTTCGATTTCAGCCTCAAATAACGAGCTTTAAATCATTTTTCACGATAATACGAGTTTCGGCGAATGCTGGTTTGTGGCACACCGGCACCCCCAAATGTTTTCCGTTGGTGCTCAGACTTTGCGTAGCCGCTTTACATGACCCGAGTAACTTTCTATGTGATTTCCGGAGAATTTTATTCCGGGGCCCCGGGATCCCGAAAAACCGTGTATTATATACTTCAATTTCAGCCGTTCGGAAGGTCGTACCGGAACCTGTTTCCTTTTTTCCATGTTTTTTAATCACGCGTCCTACCTCATTTCAGGAATCAACCTATTCGATTTCAGGAAACAACGTGTTCGATTTCAGCCTCAACTAACGAGCTTTAACACATTTTTCACGATAATCCGAGTTTCGGCGAATGCTGGTTTGTGGCACACCGGCACCCCCAAATGTCTTCCGTTGGTGCTCAAACATTGCGTGGCCGCTTTATCTGACCCGAGGAACTTTCTATGTGATTTCCCGAAAAATTTGTTACGGGACCCCGGAATCCCCAAAAACCGTGTATTATACACTTCAATTTCAGCCGTTCGGAAGGTCGTACCGGAACCTGTTTCTTTTTCTCCCTGTTTTTCAATCACGCGTCCGAGCTCATTTCAGGAATCAACCTGTTCGATTTCAGCCTCAAATAACGAGCTTTAACACATTTTTCACGATAATCCGAGTTTCGGCGAATGCTGGTTTGTGGCACACCGGCACCCCAAAATGTCTTCCGTTGGTGCTCAAACCTTGCGTGGCCGCTTTATCTGACTCGAGGAACTTTCTACGTGATTTCCGGAAAATTTTGTTACGGGACCCCGGAATCCCGAATAACCGTGTATTATACACTTCAATTTCGGCCCGTTCGGAAGGTCGTCAGGAACCTGTTTCTTTTTCTCCTGTTTTTCAATCACGCGTCCTAGCTCATTTCAGGAATCAACCTGTTCGATTTCACCTCAAATAACGAGCTTTAACACATTTTTCACGATAATCCGAGTTTTGGCGAATCTTTGGTTTGGCACACCGGCACCCCCAAATGTCTTTCGTTGGTGCTCAAACTTTACGTGGCCGCTTTATCTGACCGAGGAACTTTCTATGTTATTTCCGGAGAATTTTGTTCCGGGACTCTGGAATCCCGAAATACCGTGTATTATACACTTCAATTTCAAAGTAGTTCGGAAGGTGGTACCGGAACCTGTTTCTTTTTCTCCCTGTTTTTCAATCACACGTCCGAGATCATTTCAGAAATCAACCTGTTCGATATCAGGAATCAACCTGTTCGATTTCAGCCTCAAATAACGAGCTTTAACACATTTTTCACGATAATCCGAGTTTGGCGAATCTTTGGTTTCAGGCACACCGGTCCCCCAAATGTCTTCCGTTGGTGCTAAAACTTTGCGTGGCCGCTTTATCTGACCCGAGTAACTTTCTATGTCATTTCCGGAAAATTTTATTCCGGGACCTTGGAATCCCGAAAAACCGTGCATTATATACACTTCGATTTCAACCGTTCGGAAGGTCGTACCGGAACCTGTTTCTTTTTCTCCCTGTTTTTCAATCACGCGTCCGGGCTCATTTCAGGAATTAACCTGTTCAATTTCAGGAATCAACCTGTTCGATTTCACCCTCAAATAACGAGATTTAACACATTTTTCACGATAATCCGAGTTTCGGCGAATGCTGGTTTGTGGCACACTGGCATCCCCAAATGTCTTCCGTTGGTGCTCAAACTTTGCGTGGCCGCTTTATATGACCCGAGGAACTTTCTACGTGATTTCCGGAGAATTTTATTCCGGGACCCCGCAATCCCGAAAAACCGTGTATTATACACTTCAATTTCAGCCGTTCGGAAGGTCGTACCGGAACCTGTTTCCTTTTCTCCTTGTTTTTCAATCACGCGTCCGAGCTCATTTCAGGAATCAACCTGTTCGATTTCAGAAATCAACCTGTTCGATTTTAGCCTCAAATAACGAGCTTTAATACAATTTTCCCGATAATCCGAGTTTCGGAGAATGCTGGTTTGTGGCACACCGGCACCCCCAAATGTCTTCCGTTGGTGCTCAAACTTTGCATTGCCGCTTTTTTGACCCGAGGAACTTTCTATGTGATTTCCGGAGAATTTTATTCCGGGACCCCGGAATCCCGAAAAACAGTGTGTTATACACTTCAATTTCAGCCGTTCGGAAGGTCGTAGCGGAACCTGTTTCTTTTTCTCCCCGTTTTTCAATCACGCGTCCGAGCTCATTCCAGGAATCAACCTGTTCGATTTCAGCCTCAAATAACGAGCTTTAACAAATTTTTCACGATAATCCGAGTTTTGGCGAATGGTGGTTTGTGGCACACCGGCACCCCCAAATGTCTTCCGTTGGTGCTCAAACTTTCCGTGGCCGCTTTATCAGACACGAGAAACTTTCTATATGATTTCCGGAGAATTATGTTCCGCGACACCGGAATCCCGAAAAACCGTGTATTATACACTTCCATTTCAGCCATTTGGAAGGTCGTACCGGAACCTGTTTCTTTTTCTCTCCTTGTTTTTCAATCACGCGTCCGAGCTCATTACAAGAATCAACCTGTTCGATTTCAGGAATCAACCTGTTCGATTTTAGCCTCAAATAACGTGCTTTAACACATTTTTCACGATAATACGAGTTTCGGCGAATGCTGGTTTGTGGCACACCGGCACCCCCAAATGTTTTCCGTTGGTGCTCAAACTTTGCGTAGCCGCTTTATCTGACCCAAATAACTTTCTATGTGATTTCCGGAGAATTTTATTCCGGGGCCCCGGGATCCCGAAAAACCGTGTATTATATACTTCAATTTCAGCCGTTCGGAAGGTCGTACCGGAACCTGTTTATTTTTTTCCATGTTTTTTAATCACGCGTCCGAGCTCATTTCAGGAATCAACCTATTCGATTTCAGGAAACAACCTGTTCGATGTCAGCCTCAACTAACGAGCTTTAACACATTTTTCACGATAATCCGAGTTTCGGCGAATGCTGGTTTGTGGCACACCGGCACCCCCAAATGTCTTCCGTTGGTGCTCAAACTTTGCGTGGCCGCTTTATCTGACCCGAGGAACTTTCTATGTGATTTCCCGAAAAATTTGTTACGGGACCCCGGAATCCCGAAAAACCGTGTATTATACACTTCAATTTCAGCCGTTCGGAAGGTCGTACCGGAACCTGTTTCTTTTTCTCCCTGTTTTTCAATCACGCGTCCGAGCTCATTTCAGGAATCAACCTGTTCGATTTCAGCCTCAAATAACGAGTTTTAACACATTTTTCACGATAATCCGAGTTTTGGCGAATGGTGGTTTGTGGCACACCGGCACCCCCAAATGTCTTCCGTTGGTGCTCAAACTTTGCGTAGCCGCTTTATCTGACACGAGAAACTTTCTATATGATTTCCGGAGAATTTTGTTCCGCGACACCGGAATCCCGAAAAACCGTGTATTATACACTTCCATTTTAGCCATTTGGAAGGTCGTACCGGAACCTGTTTCTTTTTCTCTCCTTGTTTTTCAATCACGCGTCCGAGCTCATTACAAGAATCAACCTGTTCGATTTCAGGAATCAACCTGTTCGATTTTAGCCTCAAATAACGTGCTTTAACACATTTTTCACGATAATACGAGTTTCGGCGAATGCTGGTTTGTGGCACACCGGCACCCCCAAATGTTTTCCGTTGGTGCTCAAACTTTAAGTAGCCGCTTTATCTGACCCGAAGAACATTCTATGTGATTTCCGGAGAATTTTATTCCGGGGTCCGGGATCCCGATAAACCGTGTATTATATACTTCAATTTCAGCCGTTCGGAAGGTCGTACCGGAACCTGTTTATTTTTTTCCATGTTTTTTAATCACGCGTCCGAGCTCATTTCAGGAATCAACCTATTCGATTTCAGGAAACAACCTGTTCGATTTCAGCCTCAACTAACGAGCTTTAACACATTTTTCACGATAATCCGAGTTTCGGCGAATGCTGGTTTGTGGCACACCGGCGCCCCCAAATGTCTTCCGTTGGTGCTCAAACTTTACGTGGCTCCTTTATCTGACCCGAGGAACTTTCTATGTTATTTCCGGAGAATTTTGTTCCGGGACCCTGGAATCTCGAAATACTGTGTATTATACACTTCAATTTCAGCCGTTCGGAAGGTGGTACCGGAACCTGTTTCTTTTTCTCCCTGTTTTTCAATCACGCGTCCGATCTCATTTCAGGAATCAACATGTTCAATTTCAGGAATCAACCTGTTCGATTTTACCCTCAAATAACGACATTTAACACATTTTTCACGATAATCCGAGTTTCGGCGAATGCTGGTTTGTGGCACACCGGCACCCCCAAATGTTTTCCGTTGGTGCTCAAACTTTGCGTGGCCGCTTTATCTGACCCGAAGAACTTTCTATGTGATTTCCGGAGAATTTTATTCCGGGGTCCGGGATCCCGATAAACCGTGTATTATATACTTCAATTTCAGCCGTTCGGAAGGTCGTACCGGAACCTGTTTCTTTTTCTCCCTGTTTTTCAATCACGCGTCCGAGCTCATTTCAGTAATCAACCTTTTCGATTTCAGGAATCAACCTATCGATTTTAGCCTCAAATAACAAGTTTTAACACATTTTTCACGATAATCCGAGTTTCGGCGAATGCTGGTTTGTGGCAGACCGGCACTCCCAAATGTCTTTCGTTGGTGCTCAAACTTTGCGTGGCCGCTTAATCTGACCTGAGGAACTTTCCATGTGATTTCCGGAGAATTTTATTCCGGGACCCCGGAATCCCGAAAAACCGTGTATTATACACTTCAATTTTAGCCGTTCGGAAGGTCGTACCGGAACCCGTTTCTTTTTCTCCCTGTTTTTCAATCACGCGTACGAGCTCATTTCAGGAATAAACCTGTTCGATTTCAGAAATCAACCTGTTCGATTTCAGCCTCAAATAACGAGCTTTAACACATTTTTCACGATAATCCGAGTTTCGGCGAATGCTGGTTTGTGCCACACCGGCCCCCCAAATGTCTTCCGTTGGTGCTAAATATTTGAGTGGCCGCTTTATCTGACCCGAGGAACTTTCTATGTGATTTCTGGAGAATTTTATTCCGGGACCCCGGAATCCCGAAAAACCGTGTATTATATACACGTCAATTTCAGCCGTTCGGAAGGTGGTACCGGAACCTGTTTCTTTTTCTCCCTGTTTTTCAATCACGCGTCCGAGCTCATTTCAGGAATCAACCTGTTCAATTTTAGGAATCAACCTGTTCGATTTCAGCCTCAACTAACGAGCTTTAACAAATTTTTCACGATAATCCGAGTTTCGGCGAATGCTGGTTTGTGGCACACCGACACCCCAAAATGTCTTCCGTTGGTGCTCAAACTTTGCGTGGCCGCTTTATCTGACCCGAGGAACTTTCTACGTGATTTCCGGAAAATTTTGTTACGGAACCCCGGAATCCCGAAAAACCGTGTATTATACACTTCAATTTCAGCCGTTCGGAAGGTCGTACCGGAACCTGTTTCTTTTTCTCTCTGTTTTTCAATCACGCGTCCTAGCTCATTTCAGAAATCAACCTGTTCGATTTCAGCCTCAAATAACAAGCTTTAACAAATTTTTCACGATAATCCGAGTTTCGGCGAATGCTGGTTTGTGGCACACCGGCACCCCAAAATGTCTTCCGTTGGTGCTCAAACTTTACGTGGCCGCTTTTTCTGACCCGAGGAACTTTCTATGTTATTTCCGGAGAATTTTGTTCCGGGACTTTGGAATCCCGAAATACCGTGTATTATACACTTCAATTTCAGCCGTTCGGAAGGTGGTACCGGAACCAGTTTCTTTTTCTCCCTGTTTTTCAATCACGTGTCCGAGCTCATTTCAGGAATCAACCTGTTCGATTTCAGAAATCAACCTGTTCGATTTCACCCTCAAATAACGAGCTTTAACACATTTTCACGATAATCCGAGTTTAGGCGAATGCTGGTTTGTGGCACAACGGCACCCCCAAATGTCTTCCGATGATGCTCAAACTTTGCGTGGCCGCTTTATCTGACCCGAGGAACTTTCTATGTGATATCCGGAGAATTTTATTCCGGGACCCCGGAATCTCGAAAAACCGTGTATTATACACTTCAATTTCAGCCGTTCGGAAGGTCGTACCGGAACCTGTTTCTTTTTCTCCCTGTTTTTCAATCACGCGTCCGAGCTCATTTCAGGAATCAACCTGTTCAATTTCAGGAATCAACTTGTTCGATTTCACCCTCAAATAACGAGATTTAACACATTTTTCACGATAATCCGAGTTTCGGCGAATGCTGGTTTGTGGCACACCGGCACCCCCAAATGTCTTCCGATGATGCTCAACCTTTGCGTGGCCGCTTTATCTGACCCGAGAAACTTTCTATGTGATATCCGGAGAATTTTATTCCGGGACCCCGGAATCTCGAAAAACCGTGTATTATACACTTCAATTTCAGCCGTTCGGAAGGTCGTAACGGAACCTGTTTCTTTTTCTCCCTGTTTTTCAATCACGCGTCCGAGCTCATTTCAGGAATCAACCTTTTCGATTTAAGGAATCAACCTGTTCGATTTCAGCCTCAAATAACGAGCTTTAACACATTTTTCACGATAATCTGAGTTTCGGCGAATGCTGGTTTGTGGCAAACCGGCACTCCCAAATGTCTTCCGTTGGTGCTCAAACTTTGCGTGGCCGCTTAATCTGACCCGAGGAACTTTCCATGTGATTTCCGGAGAATTTTATTCCGGGACCCCGGAATCCCGAAAAACCGTGTATTATACACTTCAATTTCAGCCGTTCGGAAGATCGTACCGGAACCCATTTCTTTTTCTCCCTGTTTTTCAATCACGCGTACGAGCTCATTTCAGGAATTAACCTGTTTGATTTCAGAAATCAACCTGTTCGATTTCAGCCTTAAATAACGAGCTTTAACACATTTTTCATGATAATCCGAGTTTCGGCGAATGCTGGTTTGTGGCACACCGGCCCCCCCAAATGTCTTCCGTTGGTGCTAAATCTTTGCGTGGCAGCTTTATCTGACCCGAGTAACTTTCTATGTGATTTCTGGAGAATTTTATTCCGGGACCCCGGAATCCCGAAAAACCGTGTATTATATACACTTCAATTTCAGCCGTTCAGAAGGTGGTACCGGAACCTTTTTCTTTTTCTCCCTGTTTTTCAATCACGCGTCCGAGCTCATTTCAGGAATCAACCTGTTCAATTTCAGGAATCAGCCTGTTCGATTTCAGCCTCAACTAACGAGCTTTAATACATTTTTCACGATAATCCGAGTTTCGGCGAATGCTGGTTTGTGGCACACCGGCACCACCAAATGTCTTCCGTTGGTGCTCAAAATTTGCGTGGCCGCTTTATCTGACCCGAGGAACTTTCTATGTGATTTCCCGAAAATTTTGTTACAGGACCCCGGAATCCCGAAAAACCGTGTATTATACACTTTAATTTCAGCCGTTCGGAAGGTCGTACCGGAACCTGTTTCTTTTTCTCCCTGTTTTTCAATCACGCGTCCAACTCATTTCAGGAATCAACCTGTTCGATTTCAGCCTCAAATAACAAGCTTTAACACATTTTTCACGATAATACGAGTTTCGGCGAATGCTGGTTTGTGGCACACCGGCACCCCAAAATGTCTTCCGTTGGTGCTCAAACTTTGCGTGGCCGCTTTATCTGACCCGAGAAACTTTCTACGTGATTTCCGGAAAATTTTGTTACGGGACCCCGGAATCCCGAAAAACCGTGTATTATACACTTTAATTTCAGCCGTTCGGAAGGTCTTACCGGAACCTGCTTCTCTTTCTCCCTGTTTTTCAATCACGCGTCCGAGCTCATTTCAGGAATCAACCTGTTCGATTTCAGGAATCAACCTGTTCGATTTCAGCCTCAAATAACGAGCTTTAACACATTTTCACGATAATCCGAGTTTCGGCGAATGTTGTTTTGTGGCACACCGACACCCCAAAATATCTTCCGTTGGTGTTAAATCTTTGCGTGGCTTTTATCTGACCCGAGAAACTTTCTATGTGATTTCCGGAGAATTTTATTCCTGTACCCCGGAATCCCGAAAAACCGCGTATTATACACTTCAATTTGAGCCGTTCGGAAAGTCGTACCGGAACCTGTTTCTTTTTCTCCCTGTTTTTCAATCACGTGTCCGAGGTCATTTCAGGAATCAACCTGTTCGATTTCAGCCTCAAATAACGAGATTTAACACATTTTTCACGATAATCCGAGTTTGGCGAATCTTTGGTTTTTTGGCACACGGCACCCCAAATGTCTTCCGTTGGTGCTCAAACTTTGCGTGGCCGCTTTATATGACCCGAGGAACTTTCTATGCGATTTCCGGAGAATTTTATTAGGGACCCGAAATTCAAAAGCGTGTATAATACACTTCAATTTTATTGATTCGGAAGGTAAATCGGAACTGTTTCTTTTTGTCCTGTTTTTCAATCACGCGTCCGAGCTCATTTCGGGGAATCAACCTGTTCGATTTGACCTCAAATAACGAGCTTTAACACATTTTCACGATAATCCGAGTTTCGGCGAATCTTTGGTTTTGGCACACCGGCACCCCAAAATATCTTCCGTTCTTTGCTCAAACTTTGCGTGACCGCTTTATTATCGACCCGAGGAACTTTCTACGTGATTTAGGAAAATTTTGTTACGGGACCCGGAATCCCGAAAAACCGTGTATTATACACTTCAATTTCAGCCGTTCGGAAGGTCGTACCGGAACCTGTTTCTCTTTCTCCCTGTTTTTCAATCACGCGTCCGAGCTCATTTCAGGAATCAACCTGTTCGATTTCAGCCTTAAATAACGAGCTTTAACACATTTTCACGATAATCCGAGTTTCGGCGAATGCTGTTTTGTGGCACACCGACACCCCAAAATATCTTCCGTTGGTGTTAAAACTTTGCGTGGCCGCTTTATCTGACCCGAGAAAATTTCTATGTGATTTCCGGAGAATTTTATTCCTGTACCCCGGAATCCCGAAAAACCGTGTATTATACACTTCAATTTGAGCCGTTCGGAAAGTCGTACCGGAACCTGTTTCTTTTTCTCCCTGTTTTTCAATCACGTGTCCGAGGTCATTTCAGGAATCAACCTGTTCGATTTGAGCCCCAAATAACGAGATTTAACACATTTTTCACGATAATCCGAGTTTCAGCGAATGCTGGTTTGTGGCACACCGGCACCCCCAAATGTCTTCTGTTGGTGCACAAACTTTGCGTGGCCGCTTTATCTGACCCGAGGAACTTTCTACGTGATTTCCGGAAAATTTTGTTACGGGACCCCGAAATCCCGAAAAACCGTGTATTATACACTTCAATTTCAGCCGTTCGAAAGGTCGTACCGGAACCTGTTTCTTTTTCTCCCTGTTTTTCAATTACGCGTCCGAGCTCATTTCAGGAATCAACCTGTTCGATTTCAGGAATCAACCTGTTCGATTTCAGCCTCTAATAACGAGCTTTAACACATTTTCACGATAATCCGAGTTTCGGCGAATGCTGTTTTGTGGCACACCGACACCGCAAAATATCTTCTCTTGGTGCTCAAACTTTGCGTGGCCGCTTTATCTGACCCAGGAACTTTCTATGTGATTTCCGGAGAATTTTATTCCTGTACCCCGGAATCCCGAAAAACCGTGTATTATACACTTCAATTTCAACTGTTCGGAAGGTCGTACCGGAACCTGTTTCTTTTTCTCCCTGTTTTTCAATCACGTGCCCGAGGTCATTTCAGGAATCAACTTGTTCGATTTCAGCCTCAAATAACGAGCTTTAACACATTTTTCACGATAATCCGAGTTTCGGCGAATGCTGGTTTGTGGCACACCGGCACCCCCAAATGTCTTCCGTTGGTGGTCAAACTTTGCGTGGCCGCTTTATCTGACCCGAGGAACTTTCTATGTGATTTCCGGAGAATTTTATTCCGGTACCCCGGTATCCCGAAAAACCGTGTATTATACACTTCAATTTCAGCCGTTCGGAAGGTCGTACCGGAACCTATTTCTTTTTCTCCCTGTTTTGCAATTACGCGTCCGAGCTCATTTCAGGAGTCAACTTGTTCGATTTCAGGATTCAACCTGTTCGATTTAAGCCTCAAATAACGAGTTTTAACACATTTTCACAATAATCCGAATTTCGGCGAATGCTGGTTTATTGCACACCGACACCCTCAAATGTTTTCCGTTGGTGCTCAAACTTTACGTGGCCGCTTTATCTGACCTGAGGAACTTTCTATGTGATTTCCGGAGAATTTTATTCCGGGACACCGGAATGCCGAAAAACCGTGTATTATACACTTCAATTTCAGCCGTTCGGAAGGTCGTACCGGAACCTGTTTTTTTTCCCAGTTTTTCAATCACGTGTCCGAGGTCATTTCAGAAATCAACCTGTTCGACTTCAGCCTCAAATAACGAGCTTTAACACATTTTTCACGATAATCCGAGTTTCGGCGAATGCTGGTTTGTGGCACATCGGCACCCCCAAATGTCTTCCGTTGGTGCTCAAACTTTGCGTGGCCACTTTATCTGACCCGAGGAACTTTTTATGTGATTTCCGGATAGTTTTATTCCGGGACCCCGGTTCGAAAAAGCGTGTATTATACACTTCAATTTCGGCCGTTCGGAAGGTAAATCGGAACTGTTTCTTTTCCCCCTTTTTTTTCAATTACGCGTCCGAGCTCATTTCAGGAATCAACTGTTCGATTTCAGGAATCAACCTGTTCGATTTCAGCCTCAAATAACGAGCTTTAACACATTTTTCACGATAATCCGAGTTTCGGCGAATGCTGGTTTGTGGTACACCGGCACCCCCAAATGTCTTCCGTTGTTGCTGAAACTTTGCATGGCCACTTTATCAGACCTGAGGAACTTTTTATGTGATTTCCGGAGAATTTTATTCCAGGACCCCGGAATTCCGAAAAACCATGTAATATATACACTACAATTTCAGCCGTTCGGAAGGTCGTACCGAAACCTGTTTCTTTTTCTCCCTATTTTTCAATCACGCGTCCAAGCTCATTTCAGGAATCAAACTGTTCGATTTCTACCTCAATTAACGAGCTTTAACACATTTTTCACGATAATCCGAGTTTCGGCGAATGCTGGTTTGTGGTACACCGGCACCCCCAAATGTCTTTCGTTGGTGCTCAAACTTTGCGCGACCGCTTTATCTGACCCGAGGAACTTTCTATGTGATTTCCGGAGAATTTTATTCCGGGACCCCGGAATCCGGAAAAACCGTGGAATAATACATTGTTTTTCGGGATTCTAGGGTCCCGGAACAAAATTCTCCGAAAATCACATAGAAAGTTCCTCGGCTCAGATAAAGCGGCCACGCAAAATGTGAATACCAACAGAAAATAGTTGGGGTGCCGGTATGCCATAAACCAGCATTCGTCGAACCTCGGATAATCGTGAAAAATGGATTAATGCTCGTTTTTGAGGCTGAATCGAATAGGTTAACACCTAAAATGACCTCGGACGCGTGATTGAAAAACAGGTAGAAAAAGAAACAGGGTCCGGTACGACCTCCCGAAAGGCTCAAATTGAAGTGTATAATACACAGTTTTTCGAGATTCCAGGGCCCCGGAACAAAATTCTCCGAAAATCACATAGAAAGTCCCTCAAGTAAGATAAAGCAGTCACACAAAATTTGAGTAGCAAGGGAAGACATTTGCGGGTGCCGATATGCCATAAACCAGCATTCGTCGAACCTCGGATAATCACGAAAAATGGATTAATGCTCGTTATTTGAGGCTGAATCGAATAGGTTAACTCCTGAAATGACCTGGGACGCGTGATTGAAAAACCGGGAGAAAAAGAAACTGGGTCCGGCATGACCTTCCGAACGGCTCAAATTGAAGTGTATAATACAAGGTTTTTCGAGATTCCAGGGTCCCAGAACAAAATTCTCCGAAAATCACATAGAAAGTTCCTTAGGTCAGATAAAGTAGCCACGTAAAATTCAAGTAGCAACGGAAGACATTTGAGGGTGCCGGTATGCCATAAACCAACATTCGTCGAACCTCGGATAATCGTTAAAAATGTATTAATGCTCGTTATTTGAGGCTGAATCGAATAGGTTAACTCCTGAAATGACCTTGGACGCGTGATTGAAAAACCGGGAGAAAAGGCAACTGGGTCCAGTACGACCTCGCGAACAGCTCAAATTGAAGTGTATAATACACGGTTTTTGGGGATTTCGGGGTCTCGGAACAAAATTTTCCGAAAATCATGTAGAAAGTTCATCGGGTCAGATAAAGTGGCCACGCAAAATTTGAGTAGCAACAGAAGACATTTGGGGGTGTCGGTATGCTATAAACCAGCATTCGTTAAACCTCGGATAATCGTGAAAAATGTATTAATGCTCGTTATTTGAGGCTGAATCGAATAGGTTAACACCTGAAATGACCTCGGACACGTGATTGAAAAACAGGGAGAAAAAGAAACAAGGTCCGGTACGACCTCCCCAACGGCTCAAATTGAAGTGTATAATACACGGTCTTTCGGAATTCCAGGGTCCCGTAACAAAATTCTCCGGAAATCACATAGAAAGTTCCTCGGGTCAGATAAAGAGGCCAAGCAAAATTTGAGTAGCAACGGAAGACAATTGGGGTGCCAGTATGCCATAAACCTGCATTTGTTGAACCTCGGATAATCGTGAAAAATGGATTAATGCTCGTTATTCGAGGCTGAATCGAATAAATTAACTCTTGAAATGACCTGGGACGCGTGATTGAAAAACTGGGGGAAAAAGAAACTGGCTCCGGCACGACCTCCCAAACAGCTGAAATTAAAGTGTATAAATACACGGTTTTTCGGGATTCAAGGGTCCCGGAACAAAATTCTTCGAAAATCACATAGAAAGTTCCTCGGGTTAGATAAAGTGGCCACGTAAAATTTGAGTAGCAACAGAAGACATTTGGGGTGCCGGTATGCCATAAACCAGCATTCGTCGAACCTCGGAAAATCGTGAAAAATGTTTTAATGCTCGTTTAATGCTTGTTATTTGAAACTGAACTGACCTCGGACGCGTGATTGAAAAACAGGGAAAAAAAGAAAGAGGGTTCGATACGACCTTCCAAACGGCTCAAATTGAAGTGTATAATACACGGTTTTTCGGGATTCTAGGTTCCCGGAACAAAATTCTCCGGAAATCACATAGAAAGTTCCTCGGGTCAGATAAAGCGGCCACGCAAAATTTGAGTAACAACGGAAGACATTTGGGTGTGCCGGTATGCCATAAACCAGCATTCGTCGAACCTCGGATAATCGTGCAAAATATATTAATGCTCGTTTAATGCTCGTTAGTTGAGGCTGAATCGAATATGTTAACTCTTGAAATGAACGCGGACGCGTGATTGAAAAACCGGGAGAAAAAGAAACTGGGTCCGGTAATACCTCCCGAACGGCTCAAATTGAAGTGTATAATATACGGTTTTTCGGGATTTCAGGGTCTCGGAACAAAATTCTCCGAAAATCACATAGAATGTTCCTTAGGTCAGATAAAGTAGCCACGTAAAATTTGAGTAGCAACGGAAGACATTCGGGGGTGCCGGTACGCCATAAACCAGCATTCGTCGAACCGCGGATAATCGTGAAAAATGTATTAATGCTCGTTATTTAAGGCTGAATCGAATAGGTTTACTCCGGAAATGACCTCGGACGCGTGATTGAAAAACCGGGAGAAAAAGAAACTGGGTCCGGTACGACCTCTTGAACAGCTCACATTGAAGTGTATAATACACGTTTTTCGGGATCTCAGGGTCCCGGAACAAAATTTTCGGAAAATCATATAGAAAGTTCCTCGGGTCAGATAAAGCGGACACGCAAAATTTGAGAAGCAACAGAAGACATTTGGAGGTTCCGGTATGCTATAAACCAGCATTAGTCGAACCTGGGATAATCGTGAAAAATGTATTAATGCTCGTTATTTGAGGCTGAATCGAATAGGTTAACACCTGAAATGACCTCGGACGCGTGATTGAAAAACAGGGAGAAAAAGAAACAGAGTTCGGTACGGCCTCCCCAACGGCTCAAATTGAAGTGTATAATACACTGTTTTTCAGAATTCCAGGGTCCCGGAACAAAATTCTCCGGAAATCACATAGAAAGTTTCTCGGGTCAGATAAGCGGCCACGCAAAATTTGAGTAGCAACGGAAGACATTTGGGGGGTGCCGATATGTCATAAACCAGCATTCGCCGAACCTCGGATAATCGTGAAAAATGGATTAATGCTCGTTATTCGAGGCTGAATCGAATAAATTAACTCTTGAAATGACCTGGGACGCGTGATTGAAAAACTGGGGGAAAAAGAAACTGGCTCCGACACGACCTCCCAAACAGCTGAAATTAAAGTGTATAAATACACGGTTTTTCGGGATTCAAGGGTCCCGGAACAAAATTCTCCGAAAATCACATAGAAAGTTCCTCGGGTCAGATAAAGTGGCCACGTAAAATTTGAGTAGCAACGGAAGACATTTGGGGTGCCGGTATGCCATAAACCAGCATTCGTCGAACCTCGGAAAATCGTGAAAAAAATTTTAATGGTCGTTTAATGCTAGTTATTTGAAACTGAATCGAATAGGTTAACTCCCGAACTGACCTCGGACGCGTGATTGAAAAACAGGGAGAAAAAAAAAAGAGGGTCCGATACGACCTTCCGAACGACTCAAATTGAAGTGTATAATACACGGTTTTTCGGGATTCTAGGTTCCTGGAACAAAATTCTCCGGAAATCACATAGAAAGTTCCTCGGGTCAGATAAAGCGGCCACGCAAAATTTGAGTAACAACGGAAGACATTTGGGGGTGCCGGTATGCCATAAACCAGCATTCGTCGAACCTCGGATAATCGTACAAAATATATTAATGCTCGTTTAATGCTCGTTAGTTGAGGCTGAATCGAATATGTTAACTCTTGAAATGAACGCGGACGCGTGATTGAAAAACCGGGAGAAAAAGAAACTGGGTCCGGTAGTACCTCCCGAATTGCTCAAATTGAAGTGTATAATATACGGTTTTTCGGGATTACAGGGTCCCGGAACAAAATTCTCCGAAAATCACATAGAATGTTCCTTAGGTCAGATAAAGTAGCCACGTAAAATTTGAGTAGCAACGGAAGACATTTGGGGATGCCGGTATGCCATAAACCAGCATTCGTCGAACCTCGGATAATCGTGAAAAATGTATTAATGCTCGTCATTTGAGGCTGAATCGAATAGGTTTACTCCGTAAATGACCTCGGACGCGTGATTGAAAAACCGGGAGAAAAAGAAACTGGGTCCGGTACGACCTCCCGAACAGCTCACATTGAAGTGTATAATACACGTTTTTCGGGATTTCAGGTTTCCGGAACAAAATTATCGGAAAATCATATAGAAAGTTCATCGGGTCAGATAAAGCGGCCACACAAAATTTGAGTAGCAACAGAAGACATTTGGGGGTGTCGGTATGTTGGAATATGTGTCCTATGACAATAATGCGATCACAACTGTTGATCATGATGATCACATGTTTAAGTCTCATTTTAAAGAATACAATTGGGAAGTATTTTTACTGTCAACTGGTCAACATATATCGGTAATGATTGGCTGACTAGAGTTTGACATTACTGTCGTGCGGCGGTGGTGATCAGTTGATCCCCTAGGTCATACCTAAAAGATAATATTCTTAATTGATCATTTAATTAATCGTATAACGTTACGAGTTAATTAAAAATAATTGACGGATAATTTCGGAAGAAAATTTACGTATCTCATTATAATCTGATTAAATAAGATACGGTCTAGGTAATTGAATTGTTTCACTACTTAGATGAAATTATTGTTTAAGGAAACAATTGAAATTGAATGAATTATTATAAATACAAGTTATTGTAATTTATAATTGATAAATTATTTTGGTACAAGTAATTGTGAATTACTAAGTCAATTTTTGTATATGACATATTTTCATTAATACGTTGATTTTTAATACGTTAAAAATATATAACAATTTTATGTTACATATGACATGTGACATATTGACAAATTGACAAAGATAAAATGGAATCCATTTTATCCTCATATGGACCGAAATATTGGGTGTAATTAACAATTCATATAATGTTAATTAAGATTAGTGGAATATATGATTATTTCTCTACACTAGGCATGCATACCTATTGTCTCTTGTGGAAGAGCACCAAGCCCATGCATTGGCCATTCCTCCACCCTCCTACCCGGTTTCCCCTAGAAAAGAACAAGGGTCTTTTGCTTAAAAGTTGATCATTCAATACATGCTTTAGTGTGTGATTTATTTTTATTCATTCCATTCATTCAACATTATTTTTAGAGAGATAAAAATAATTCTTCCATCTTCATCCCCCTCTTGACCGAAACACAAGAGGACCAAAATTATTTTTGGGTCTTTTATTTAAGATTAATATTATTCTAGTTTTGATAATACTAATTTTATTAAGGGTATTTCTTGGGTATTAATCCTTGGGAGGGATACTATACTTGTATCCTCTTTGTTCATCCATTTAAGGAGAGCTCAAGAACAAGAGAGAAGGAGAACTCTCTTGTGCCTTATTGATCCGAAAATCACAATGTAAGATGATGATTTCTTCTTTATATTGTTTATAAGTTTGCATGCAAAATATCACTTATTAATTTTATGACAAATTAAATTAAAACATATATGAATATGTTAGTATATAGATCTATTTTTCCTTCAGGTATGCTATAAACCAGCATTCGTCGAACCTCGGATAATCGTGAAAAATGTATTAATGCTCGTTATTTGAGGCTGAATCGAATAGGTTAACACCTGAAATGACCTCGGACGTGTGATTGAAAAACAGGGAGAAAAAGAAACAGAGTCCGGTACGACCTCCCCAACGGCTCAAATTGAAGTGTATAATACACTGTTTTTCGGGATTCCAGGGTCCCTGAACAAAATTCTCCGGAAATCACATAGAAAGTTTCTCGGGTCAGATAAGCGGCCACACAAAATTTGAGTAGCAATGGAAGACATTTGGGGGTGCCGGTATGCTATAAACCAGCATTCGTCGAACCTCGGATAATCGTGAAAAATGTATTAATGCTCGTTATTTGAGGCTGAATCGAATAGGTTTACTCCGGAAATGACCTCGGACGCGTGATTGAAAAACCGGGAGAAAAAAAAACTGGGTCCGGTACGACCTCCCGAACGGCTCAAATTGAAGTGTATAGTACACGGTTTTTCGGGATTCCAGGGTCCCGGAACAAAATTCTCCGGAAATCACATAAAAAGTTCCTCGGGTCAGATAAAGCAGCCACACAAAATTTGAGTAGCAACGGAAGACATTTGGGAGTGCCAATTTCCCATAAACCAGCATTCGTCGAACCTCGGATAATCGTGAAAAATGTATTAATGCTCGTTTAATGCTCGTTAGTTGAGGCTGGATCGAATAGGTTAACTCCCGAAATGAACTCGGACGCGTGATTGAAAAACCGGGAGAAAAAAGAAACTGGGTCTGGTAGGACCTTCCGAATGGCTCAAATTGAAGTGTATAATACACGGTTTTTCGGGATTCCAGGGTCCCGGAACAAAATTCTCCGAAAATCACATAGAAAGTTCCTCAAGTCATATAAAGCAGCCATGCAAAATTTGAATAGAAAGGGAAGACATTTGGGGGTGCCGATATGCCATAAACCAGCATTCGTCGAACCTCGGATAATCACGAAAAATGGATTAATCCTCATTTAATGCTCGTTATTTGAGGCTGAATCGAATAGGTTAACTCCTGAAATGACCTTGGACGCGTGATTGAAAAACTGGGAGATAAATAAACTGGGTCCGATACGACCTCCCGAAAAGCTTAAATTGAAGTGTATAATACACGGTTTTTCGGGATTTCAGGGTCCCGAAATTTTTTTTTCCGAAAATCATATAGAAAGTTCCTCGGGTCAGATAAAGCGGTCACGCAAAATTTGAGTAGCAACAGAAGACATTTGGGGGTGCCGGTATGCCATAAACCAGCATTCGTCGAATCTCAGATAATCGTGAAAAATGTATTAATGCTCGTTATTTGAGGCTGAATCGAATAGGTTAACACCTGAAATTACCTCGGACGTGTGATTGAAAAACAGGGAGAAAAAGAAACAGGGTCCGGTACGACCTCCCCAACGGCTCAAATTGAAGTGTATAATACACGGTTTTTCGGGATTCCAGGGTCCCGAAACAAAATTCTCCGGAAATCACATAGAAAGTTTCTCGGGTCAGATAAGCGGTCACGCAAAATTTGAGTAGCAACGGAAGACACTTGGGGGTGACGGTATGTCATAAATAGGGGTGTTCACCGGTTCAAAACCGGACCGGACCGGATGAACCCGCGAACCGGATAACGACATATCCCAAGACCGCGGACCGGACCGGTTAGAAGGGGACCCGGACCGGACCGGACCGGACCGGACCGGAACCTTTAGGCCCGGTTTTTTCCGGGTTTGGACCGGACCGGTACTAATTTATAAGGCAAATTTAGTTTTATTTTTTTATGTGGACCGGACCGGACCGGAGACCGGTCACCATATTTTTTGGGACCCGGAGACCGGACCGGTATGTATCCGGTCTGGACCGGACCGGACCGGCCGGTCCGAGTCGGTCCGGTTTGCCGGTCCAGACCACTTTTTGTTCACCCCTAGTCATAAACCAGCATTCGCCGAACCTCGGATAATCGTGAAAAATGGATTAATGCTCGTTATTTGAGTCTGAATCGAATAGGTTAACTCCTTAAATGACTTCCGACGCGTGGTTGAAAAACCTGGAGAAAAAGAAACTGGGTCCGGTACGACCTCCCGAACGACTCAAATTGAAGTGAATAATACACGGTTTTTCGGGATTCCAGGGTCCCAGAACAAAATTCCCCGAACATCACATAGAAAGTTCCTCGGGTCAGATAAAGCGGCCACGCAAAATTTGAGTAGCAACAGCAGACATTTGGGGTGTCGGTACGTCATAAACCAGCATTAACCGAACCTCGGATATTCGTGAAAAATGGATTAATGCTCGTTATTTGAGGCTGAATCGAATAGGTTAACTCCTGAAATGACCTCAGACGCGTGATTGAAAAACTGGGAGAAAAAGAAATTGGGTCCGGTACGACCTCCCGAACGGCTCAAATTGAATGTTTAATACACGGTTTTTCGGGATTCGAGTGTCCCGGAACAAAATTCTCCGGAAGTCACATAGAAAGTTCCTCGGGTCAGATAAAGCGGCCACGCAAAATTTGAGTAGCAAAGGAAGACATTTAGTAGTGCCGGTATGCCATAAACAAGCATTCGAAGAACCTCGGATAATCGTGAAAAATGTATTAATGCTTGTTTAAAGCTCGTTATTTAAGGCTGAATCGAATAGGTTAACTCCTGAAATGACCTCGGACGCGTGACTGAAAAAAAGGGAGAAAAAGAAACAGGGTCCGGTACGACCTCCCCATTGGCTCAAATTGATGTGTATAAAACACGGTTGTTCGGGATTCCAGGGTCCCAGAACAAAATTCTCCAGAAATCACAAAGAAATTTCTCGGGTCAGATAAGCAGCCACGCAAAATTGTTGTAACGGAGGCGTCCCGTTACCCAAACAGTTAATTGATAAGGCGATAAGACTAATAAATAACGAATGTAAATAAAGTTGACACAAAGATTTACGTGGTTCACCAGTAAAATAACTGGCTACGTCCACCCTGCGAGGAGATCAAATTTCACTATAGTGGAGAAAATAGTACAGAAGTAGACCGGTACACATGCGCTCAATATGAGCCAAAAGTATACCCTATTCTACCAACAAATATAGTAGTCTCAAAGGAACAAAAGAGACTACCCCAATAAGACGAAGGACAAATAATCTTGAGGCCTACCAAGATCTGAACAAACTCCTTCGATCTTCAAAGACAGACGAACACCAATAATAGAGCCCGGAACAAACTGAGTTTCTTCTTCAAAAGGAACCTCACAAATCGACCCTCTTTATTGTGCTCTCAAATCTCTCTCTTAATTAACCTAGAATAAAACTTGGGTCTTTATATACTTATTTCACCCAAAATAAAATATCTAATCTAATTAAGAAAATACAAATAATAAAACCTACGTACCAAAACTAACGCAAGAAAACCAAAGGCAAACTTAGGAAAGTCCATGTGGGTCCCACGCCCACTAGGATTTCCAAAGAAACAGAAACTACACTTGACCATAAGACGTCAGCGTGTTTTCTTATTCAGCCAATTACGTGAAACAAAGTCAGCGAGATTTCAAAGCTGAACCGATAAACAAGCGACTCGCATGCTATTCGAACAAATCCCTTTGCCTTTGTTTCTATTTTCTTCTAACCTTAATTTAGTCCGTCTTTGACACAAATTCAAGGCACAAATTTCTAACAAATATCCACCTTGACTTGAATTATTCAAACACGAACCCAATCAAGAACCAAATCCCAAATCAGCTTCAATAGAGTCGATCCTCAAGTCACTATCTGTCCCGATAGTCTTCACTTTGACTTGAACACAACTCCCAAAACGGACAAACGAACCAAGTGTGCAACAAATGTGACCAATATACGAAGTACCCAATGTAGCAAGCTGAAACTACCAATTGTACTAAGTACCCAATATATCTTCATACCAACAGGAAGGCCAAACGTAGCAAACTCCGAAGAGGACAAAAGCTACCAAATGCCAACACAAGTATAAAAGATACCAAAAGCCACTATGATGGAACGGTGTACCAAAAACAACACACACAAGACTCCAAGCAAAATCCCCTCCAAAATACATTGCAAAATGTACCGTCGTACCAAACTGTCCCAAAAAGAACACAAACTCCATGAACAAAACAAATGTCTCACTTGAGTAAACTAGGTGTCATGACCACCACAAAAATGCCTACACCAAGGCAACAAAACTCAAGTCGAAACCAAACAAAAACAAACATTCTAAGTGAGCACAAATTACCTCCATCAAAGGTACAAATTGTTAAACAAGATAGTCCAACCCAAAAGCTCCAAAGAATAAACTCTCGTCGAAGTTTCAAATGACCCCTTAAGAGGTCCCAAACGGCTCTCTTTCAAGAGCCACAAACAGCGCCACCTGGAGCCCCAAACCGTCCCACCTCTTGGGGCGCAGACCGCCTCATTGAGGTGAAGAGACAAAAGTAAATAGCTTGTCTTGAGAACCTTGTAGCTTGACCTGTACCGGAATAGACTCCACCTTACTGTCAACACTACCATCCTCACTCAAGCTAACCACACCCAAATTATACAGATTATCACCAAGTGACCCAAACTGGATGTGCTTCAAAGTACCATTCACATATCCAAGTTGCATATGCCCCAACTTAGACTCGAGAGAGACAGAAGAATGATTACCTGATGCTCCAACAGTCAGCACAGTGCCTTGAAGGACATAAATAGCTCTTTCCTTAACACCCCTCCAAGTAACAGAAGAACCCTTACCAACGCACAATAATCCACCATCACCTTGAAAACTGTAGCCCTGATCAACTAACATTCCAAGTGAAACAAGATTTCTCTTCAAACGTGGAACATGCCTAACACCTTCTAGGAAGACAACAACACCATCACATGTCCTAACCCGAATAGTCCCAATTCCAAGCACCTCACAAATAGACCCATCACCCATGGCAACATTGACCCCATGTAAAGCTTCATAAGAAGTAAACCATTCCCTAAACGGACACATATGATAAACGCATCCCGTATCCAAAATCCAACTATCCGAAGAACGTGGAACAACATCAACAACGAGAGCATAATCTTCCTCAGAATCGTATTTAGCAACCTTTTGTGCAACAGCAGAAACACCAGCTTCCTTCAACTTAGGACACTGATTTTTCCAATGACATGGTTCTTTGCAGTAATTGCAGACATTCTTACGGGGGCCCTTAGACTTGGCTTTACCCTTACTAGAACCCTCCGAATTCACAACAAGCCCTATAGGACTACTGTCTACAACACCACCTGACGCTACTCGGCGCAAATCCCTAGTGTGAAGCGCTGACCTCACCTCCTCTAGGGTCAAAGAATCTTTATCAACAACAAACGACTCCACAAAAGTCTCAAACGAATTTGGCAAAGAAACTAACAAAATTAAGGCGGCATCCTCATCATCTACCTTAACATCTAAATTACGTAAATCAAGTAAAATAGAGTTAAGACGGTCTAGATGGTCCTTGAGAGACGTACCTTCTTGCATACGACGACCAAACAAACGCTGCTTAAGAAGCAACTTGTTGGTTAGAGTCTTTGTCATATACAAAGATTCCAACTTCAACCACAAACCTATAGCAGTTTCCTCATCGGCAACCTCAACCATAACGTGATCAGATAAACATAACAGAATTAAAGAATGAGCCTTCTCCTCCAAGACTATATATGCATCTGTCTTTGCTATCTTTGCTGTATCAGACGAACTACCTGTTGAATTTGCCTTTGAGATAGCAGACCAGACGCCTTGCTGTCTAAGCAAAGCTCTCATCTTTAACTGCCACAGCCCAAAACTATTTCTCCCAGTGAACTTTTCAACATTCAAAACATTCGTAGCCGACATCTTTTCACCTGAAAATCAATAAACCCAAATAACGCCTAAAACACAACTAACGCGGAAGCATATCCCAAATCAGAACCTTAGCTCTGGTGCCAATTGTTGTAATAGAGGCGTCCCGTTACCCAAACAGTTAATTGATAAGGCGTTAAGAACAATAAATAACGAATGTAAATAAAGTTGACACAAAGATTTACGTGGTTCACCAGTAAAATAACTGGCTACGTCCACCCTGCGAGGAGATCAAATTTCACTATAGTGGAGAAAATAGTACAGAAGTAGACCGGTACACATGCGCTCAATATGAGCCAAAAGTATACCCTATTCTACCAACAAATATAGTAGTCTCAAAGGAACAAAAGAGACTACCCCAATAAGACAAAGGACAAATAATCTTGAGGCCTACCAAGATCTGAACAAACTCCTTCGATCTTCAAAGACAGACGAACACCAATAATAGAGCCCGGAACAAACTGAGTTTCTTCTTCAAAAGGAACCTCACAAATCGACCCTCTTTATTGTGCTCTCAAATCTCTCTCTTCACTTGACCATAAGACGTCAGCGTGTTTTCTTATTCAGCCAATTACGTGAAACAATGTAACACCCCGCACTTTCCTTATATTTTCAAATAAGCTTTTAAGCGATTTTTATTAAATAATTATTATTTAAAACTTATTTTCATAAAATATAGCCGTAGCCATGTAACGGTAATAATAGTGTAGATTTGAATAATATTATTCTCCGACTCGAGTTATAGTAGACTTGGGACGAAAATTCTAGTGGATACCGACTCATTTTGAGTTATTGGGCTTAACTTGACTCATGGGCCTTTTTCCCCTCTTTTCTCTACACAAAACCTCAACTAAACCCTCACAACTTCATCTCCCTCACTTGTAATTTCTGAAATTTCCCAACAACCACCCCACCATTGTTGAACCTTCCCTTACTAACCCTAAAACCACCATATCTCACTCAATTCTTCACCAATCTCGTTCCTTTTCGCGCCATTCTCTTCCTTTTCTCATTTCCTTTCTTTCTAAGTAAGAAAGTTGTCATCTTTCTCTCTATTTCGAAATTATCATCTTTCAAGGATGAGAATTCTTGACTTAAAATCTCTATTTTTGTGTTTAGGGGAGAACTTGGACAACCCGGAGGAGGATAGCTACATCATTGACGAGTCTTTAGAAGATTGAAGTGCAAAAAGGTAACGGTGATGGGTTACTCGACTTTTATGTTAGAATTGTGTAGTTTTATGTAGTTATAATCTCATATGAATGTTAAAAGTTGTATCTTTCATGATTGGTGCTAATTTGGATGTTGAATATCATGCTTGTTTGCAATTCTCACATGTTAGGATGAAAATCTCATGCTACATCTCTTGAATCCGAAATTACCCATTCACATGCTCAAATATGTTGTTTTTCCGAGTTAGAATCATGCTAGGATACGTAAACAATTGATGAGAAACGATTTTTGTTGGTTTCAAATGGTTTGGAAATGTGTTGCTTGGAATTCGCGTGTTTGTAGTCCCAGTAGGGTGCCGGCTACGGTCTCTTCGAATTTACTGGGAGATCCTCGTAAATTTTGAGCATATTTTAGAAAGGTGTAGTCCCACCGGGTGACCGTGGCCGGTCTTGACCAGGTGGGAGTTTCTGTAAGTTTTTGACAAATTTTAGTATGTCCGTATTCCCAGTGGGTGACTGTGCACGGGTGGCCGGCAATGGTGACCCGGCACGGGGGACTGGCACCGGGTGACCTACTGGGAGTACATCAAGGCCTTTTGGTGTTTTTGGAAAACTTGTATTCAGTAGGGTGACCGGCCGGGTGACCAAGCACCTACTGGGAGTGCATCAAGTTTTTTTTTTTTTGAGAGTTTTGAAATTTGGTCATTGTCCCACCGGTGGTCGGCAGTGCACCCCTACTGGGAGTCCCCTGTTTGCTCTATTTCACTTGTGATTTCTGGTAACAATTGAGTTATGCATGTATCTTCTTTCCTATCGATAATTAGTTACTTTAAGACTCATTAATGTTATGAACATGCAAAATGGTTATGGTTCTTATTCGGACCCGAATGTGACGTTTTACATTGTGAGACTACTCGACTTTCCCTATTTATTTGCCCTCGGACATTGGGTCACGGTTAGGTGCCATTGTCTCCGAGTTGGGCTACTTTTCCTTCCGCCTTTTTCGGACCGGGGGGTCACGGTTAGGTGACAAGGTTCCGCTTGAGGTTACTCGAGTTTCGGGCACGGTTAGGTGTACCATATTTCGAGTCTTGGATACGATTTGGTATCGTTTGTCGAATCGGGTGTCGTCCATCCCGAGAGTCTGGCCAGGTTTAGACTAGGACCGTATTATGATCGTCGTCCTACCAAGAGGTTGGAGTCTAGAGGGTTGTCTTGTTTGAGTCTATACTTTGTAAATTGTCTTACAATTGAGTCGGGTTGATACGTGACAGTTTGATCTAATAATTATTCTCTCATTTATGCGTAACTACTCTTATTGCATTTTGTATACTAATCATGATCCTCTCGTCACCGTAAGTATTTTACTCCCATGCTTGTTCATTTAATTAAATTCTTAATTACTTGTATTTTGACATATTGTGGCTGGGAGAACCCTGAGTTACTCCCCACTGACTGTGGCTTTCATATTTATTATGAATGACAGGTTGGTGATGAAGCTTAAGTGGGCAAGACCGTGTGAGCTAGCGAGTTCTTACCTTGGACCTTATTTAGCTATCATTTAATAGACTCACCTACTTTTCGAATTTATGTTAATTCGTGGGATATCTTTTCCCCAATAAATAGACTTGTGTTGTAAACTTAAACTTAACTAACTAAACTTATTTATCGTATCGGTGATACCTCGCGTTAGACTTCATTAGAAGTCTTAAAAGTTTTAAAAATCTCGTGTTTCCGCCACGATTTACTAGTCACTTTTAGTTACCTCAACGAGGGGTGTCACAGTTGGTATCAGAGCATATATTGCTCCCGACGCACACACGTGTACCCCAACTTAAAATTCTCACTTGACCTTGAATAATGAATGAGAGATGGGTAGAATTAAGGACCTAAGTTGGTAGCCTTTTTGTGTATGTTTTGTGTTAGGTTCTAACTTGTTTGCTCTTGTGCAAGATGGCACGACCAACCCAAGTGGAAAATGCTATCATGCAAGCCCTCACTCAAGTACTTGCTAATCAACAAAATGCTCAACCCGCTCCCCTTGCACCTGAAGCTAACCGTCAAGGAAGTTATGCTTGGATTGCAAGTCAACTAGCAAGGAACAAGGCTAGGACCTATGGTGGTGAAGTGGATCCCGTTGCTCGCTCGGAATGGTTCCGTGATATGGAGAAGAACTTCTCTCTCTTTGATGCCCGAGAGGAGGACAAGGTGAGGTTAGCCTCTCACTTTCTTGTGAAGGAAGCCGATAGGTGGTGGACTTTGACCGGTCCTACCGCTACTCAAGACCCCAACTTTGATTGGAGCCGCTTCAAGTCACTTGTGGAGACTCGCTTCTACCCTAAGGAGCTCAAGCAACAAAGATTGAAGGAATTCATGGAATTCAAGCAAGGGAAGTTATCGATTCAAGCCTACACCGACAAGTTTAATGAACTTGCTCATTATGCCTCCAAGTTCGTGAAAGATGAAGAGGATCGTGTCTACTTCTACAAGAACAAGTTGAACCCTAAGGTGGAAAGCATGGTGAGAAGAAGCTCAACTACCTTTGTGGAAGTTTATGATGATGCTATTTGGGCCGAAAGCTCTTTGAAGGCCATTGAAGAAGATTCCAAAATCCACTCCTCTTCTCATTCTTATCGTTCTAACTATCATGGCAAGAGACCATTTGTGCCTTCTACTCCAAACTATGCCAACAAGAGAAGATTTGTGCCAAGGATACAAGATCATGGAGGACAAGGACCGAGAGTTCAAGAACCTAGAGGACAAGTTCCCACACCAACTAATGAACTTGAGAAGGACCGTAAGTGCTACCATTGTAGACAAGCTCTACACCCCGGAGTTGGATGCTATGGCAAGCCCTTGACTTGCTTTCATTGTAAGAAGCCTGGACATCGTGTTGCCGATTGCCCCGAGAAGAAGAATGCTCCTACTCCAAATGCTAGGCCAAGAGGGACTATCTTTGTCATGAGTCGAGCCGAAGCCGCCGCTCATCCCGATATCATTACGGGTATGTTCTCAATTTTTGATCAACCTTGCCTTATTCTTTTTGATACCGGCGCATCTTTATCTTTTATATCTTCCAAATTCTCCGAAAAGCTAGCCATTGAACCAATTCCTAGTGAGGAAACTTCTATATCCTTACCTTCCGGAGAGATGTTCTCTTGTTCCCTCACTTTCTCCGACATTCCTATCTCTATTTCGGGAACCTTATTCCCCGCTAACCTACTTCGTTTTCCCCTTGAGGAATTCGATGTAATTTTGGGTATGGATTGGTTGTCAAAGTATGATGCAAGATTCGAGTGTAGAGACCAAAAGATTCGCCTCAAGAGTCCGTTAGGCACTCGTGTGTCCTATAGAGGAGTCCGTTCCCAAGAAGGTGTGAAGTTGATTTCCGCTTTGAAGTTGATGAGTATGAGGAGGAAAGGTTACCAAATCTTTCTTTGTGTGGTGACTTCTACCTCCCCTTCCTTACCAAAGATCGAAGAAGTGCCCGTGGTTTGTGAGTTCCCCGATGTCTTCCCGAAGAATTGCCGGAATCCCTCCCGAGCGTGATGTTGAGTTTTCTATCGACCTTGTACCCGGAACCGGACCGATTGCTAAAGCCCCGTACCGTATGGCGCCAACCGAATTGAAGGAGTTGAGAAAGCAACTTGATGAGATGATTGAGAAAGGATTCATTAGACCTAGTGCCTCGCCTTGGGGTGCTCCCGTTCTCTTTGTGAAGAAGAAAGATGGATCCATGAGGCTTTGCATTGACTACCGTGAGCTTAACCGTGTTACCATCAAGAACAAGTATCCTCTACCAAGAATTGAAGATTTGTTTGATCAACTCAAAGGTGCTTCTACTTTCTCCAAGATTGATTTGAGATCCGGTTATCACCAAATCCCCGTTCGTGAGTCCGATATCCCTAAGACCGCCTTTAGCACGAGATATGGACATTTCGAGTTTAAGGTGATGCCCTTTGGTTTAACCAATGCCCCTTCTATCTTCATGGACCAAATGAACCGGACCTTTAGTGAGTTCTTAGACAAGTGTGTTGTGGTCTTCATTGACGATATCCTCATCTTTTCCAAGTCCGAAGAAGAGCATGCCGATCACCTCCGTATCATTTTGGGAATCCTCCGTCGTCAAAAGTGGTTTGCCAAATTCTCCAAGTGTGAATTTTGGTTGTCCAAGGTGTCTTTTCTAGGCCATGTGATATCTAAGGATGGTGTCATGGTAGACCCTTCGAAGATTGAAGCCGTGATTGAGTGGAAGAGTCCAACCGATGTTGGTGAGATCCGTAGTTTCTTGGGTTTGGCGGGTTACTACCGTCGCTTTGTGAAAGATTTTTCCAAGCTTGCTAGACCGATGACTCAACTTTTGAAGAAAGAGACCAAGTTTGTGTGGACCGAAGCTTGTGAAGATGCATTCCAAGAGTTGAAGAAGAGGTTGACTACCGCCCCCGTGTTGACCTTGCCCGAGGATGGAGTCGACTTTGATGTGTTTTGTGATGCTTCTAAGATGGGTTTAGGTTGTGTTCTTATGCAAAATAGAAGAGTTGTTGCCTATGCTTCGCGACAATTGAGAGTTCATGAGGTGAACTATCCCACTCATGATTTGGAGTTAGCCGCCATTGTTCATGCTTTGAAGATGTGGAGACACTACCTCATTGGAGTCCATTGCCGTATCTACTCCGACCATAAGAGTTTGAGGTACATCTTCACCCAAAAGGATTTGAATATGAGACAACGACGATGGTTGGAATTGGTGAATGATTATGACATGGAGTTGTTGTATCATGAAGGTAAGGCAAATGTGGTTGCCGATGCCCTTAGTAGGAAGTCGACTCATTCTTTGAGTGTCATTCGTGTGCTCCCCGACGACCTTTGTGCCGAGTTTCGTAAGCTAAGTTTGCAACTTGTGGAGAGTGGTTTTGATTATCTTAGTGCTATGGTCGCCGAGCCCGTTCTTCACCGTGAGATTCTAGATAGCCTTGTGGAAGATGCTACCTTTAAAAGTTTTCAAGCCAAGCTTCTTGAAGGGAAAGCAAAGGATTGTGAGATTGATGCTAGAGGTTACCTTCGTTACCGAGGACGCATGTTTGTGCCCGATGCCGTTGACTTGAGGAAGAGAGTTCTAGATGAAGCTCATCTATCCCCTTATTCGATTCACCCCGGAGGAGACAAGATGTATAAAGATTTGAAGCTTCAGTTTTGGTGGCCTAACATGAAGAATGACATTGTGTCATATGTTGGAAGATGTCTTACTTGTCAACAAGTGAAGATTGAGCATAAGAGACCCGGTGGTTTGCTACAACCGTTGGATGTTCCTTTATGGAAGTGGGAGTCCATTTCCATGGATTTTGTGATGGCTTTGCCTAAGACCGTTGGTGGAAAGGATGCCGTATGGGTTGTTGTGGATAGGTTGACCAAGTGTGCTAGGTTCATTCCTATCAAAGAGACTTGGAGTTTAGACCGTCTTGCTAGTGCTTATGTTGAAGAGATCGTTCGTTACCATGGTGTTCCTAAGGAGATCGTTTCGGATCGTGACCCGAGGTTTTGTTCAAGATTTTGGAAAGCTTTGCAAGATGCTATGGGTAGTAAGTTGTTGATGAGTACCGCTTTTCATGCCGCTACCGATGGACAATCCGAGAGGACAATTCAAACTCTAGAAGACTTGTTGCGTGCTTGTGCCCTTGATTTTCATTCTAGTTGGGAGAAGAGCTTACCTTTGGTGGAATTTTCTTACAACAATAGTTATCATGCTTCTATCAAGATGGCCCCTTATGAAGCCCTTTATGGAAGGAAATGCCGTAGTCCAATTTGTTGGGACCAAGCAAGTGATGTTCGTGATCTAGGACCCGACAAGTTAGCCGAGACAATTGATCAAGTGAAGCTCATCCGTGAAAGAATGAAAGCCGCCCAAGATCGTCAAAAATCCTATGCCGATGTTCGCCGTCGACCCTTGGAATTTGAAGTTGGAGATAAAGTGTTCTTGAAAGTGTCCCCGATGAAAGGAGTAAAGAGATTTGGAGTCAAAGGGAAGTTGAGTCCAAAGTACATTGGACCTTATGAAGTGATCAAGAGGATTGGTACCGTGGCTTATAAGTTGGATTTGCCCCCGAGTTTGGGTAAAGTTCATGATGTCTTTCATGTTTCTCAGCTTAGGAAATACATTAGCGACCCTAGTCATGTGTTGCAAAATGAGATTCCCGAGCTTGAGCCTAGTCTTTCTTTCGAGGAGAGACCGATTCGTATCTTGGATAAGAAGGAGAAGAAGCTAAGGAGTAAAGTGGTGCCCTTGGTGAAGGTTTTGTGGAAGTGTGGTGATGTAGAAGAAGAGACTTGGGAGCCGGAAGCTTCCATGCGTGTCAAGTACCCTAGTTTGTTTTCTTAAGGTAATACCTTTTCGTTTCAAGTTTCGAGGGCGAAACTTTTTAAAAGGTGGGATGATTGTAACACCCCGCACTTTCCTTATATTTTCAAATAAGCTTTTAAGCGATTTTTATTAAATAATTATTATTTAAAACTTATTTTCATAAAATATAGCCGTAGCCATGTAACGGTAATAATAGTGTAGATTTGAATAATATTATTCTCCGACTCGAGTTATAGTAGACTTGGGACGAAAATTCTAGTGGATACCGACTCATTTTGAGTTATTGGGCTTAACTTGACTCATGGGCCTTTTTCCCCTCTTTTCTCTACACAAAACCTCAACTAAACCCTCACAACTTCATCTCCCTCACTTGTAATTTCTGAAATTTCCCAACAACCACCCCACCATTGTTGAACCTTCCCTTACTAACCCTAAAACCACCATATCTCACTCAATTCTTCACCAATCTCGTTCCTTTTCGCGCCATTCTCTTCCTTTTCTCATTTCCTTTCTTTCTAAGTAAGAAAGTTGTCATCTTTCTCTCTATTTCGAAATTATCATCTTTCAAGGATGAGAATTCTTGACTTAAAATCTCTATTTTTGTGTTTAGGGGAGAACTTGGACAACCCGGAGGAGGATAGCTACATCATTGACGAGTCTTTAGAAGATTGAAGTGCAAAAAGGTAACGGTGATGGGTTACTCGACTTTTATGTTAGAATTGTGTAGTTTTATGTAGTTATAATCTCATATGAATGTTAAAAGTTGTATCTTTCATGATTGGTGCTAATTTGGATGTTGAATATCATGCTTGTTTGCAATTCTCACATGTTAGGATGAAAATCTCATGCTACATCTCTTGAATCCGAAATTACCCATTCACATGCTCAAATATGTTGTTTTTCCGAGTTAGAATCATGCTAGGATACGTAAACAATTGATGAGAAACGATTTTTGTTGGTTTCAAATGGTTTGGAAATGTGTTGCTTGGAATTCGCGTGTTTGTAGTCCCAGTAGGGTGATCGGCGGCATCTCTTGGCCATCGACCTACTGGGAGATCCTGTAAATTTTGAGCATATTTTAGAAAGGCTGTAGTCCCAGCCGGGTGACCGGCGGCCGGTCTACTGACCGGCTGGGAGTTTCCTGTAAGTTTTTGACAAATTTTAGTATGTCTGTATTCCCAGCAGGGTGACCGGCTGGGAGTACACTGAAGGCCTTTTGGTGTTTTTGGAAACTTGGTGTATTCAGTAGGGGGACTGAATCGGGTGACCTGGGAGTGCATTTTTTTTTTTTTTTTTGAGAGTTTTGAAATTTGGCTGTTGTCCCAGCCGGTGGCCCGGCGGCCGGTGCACCCCCCGGCTGGGAGTCCCCTGTTTGCTCTATTTCACTTGTGATTTCTGGTAACAATTGAGTTATGCATGTATCTTCTTTCCTATCGATAATTAGTTACTTTAAGACTCATTAATGTTATGAACATGCAAAATGGTTATGGTTCTTATTCGGACCCGAATGTGACGTTTTACATTGTGAGACTACTCGACTTTCCCTATTTATTTGCCCTCGGACATTGGGTCACGGTTAGGTGCCATTGTCTCCGAGTTGGGCTACTTTTCCTTCCGCCTTTTTCGGACCGGGGGGTCACGGTTAGGTGACAAGGTTCCGCTTGAGGTTACTCGAGTTTCGGGCACGGTTAGGTGTACCATATTTCGAGTCTTGGATACGATTTGGTATCGTTTGTCGAATCGGGTGTCGTCCATCCCGAGAGTCTGGCCAGGTTTAGACTAGGACCGTATTATGATCGTCGTCCTACCAAGAGGTTGGAGTCTAGAGGGTTGTCTTGTTTGAGTCTATACTTTGTAAATTGTCTTACAATTGAGTCGGGTTGATACGTGACAGTTTGATCTAATAATTATTCTCTCATTTATGCGTAACTACTCTTATTGCATTTTGTATACTAATCATGATCCTCTCGTCACCGTAAGTATTTTACTCCCATGCTTGTTCATTTAATTAAATTCTTAATTACTTGTATTTTGACATATTGTGGCTGGGAGAACCCTGAGTTACTCCCCACTGACTGTGGCTTTCATATTTATTATGAATGACAGGTTGGTGATGAAGCTTAAGTGGGCAAGACCGTGTGAGCTAGCGAGTTCTTACCTTGGACCTTATTTAGCTATCATTTAATAGACTCACCTACTTTTCGAATTTATGTTAATTCGTGGGATATCTTTTCCCCAATAAATAGACTTGTGTTGTAAACTTAAACTTAACTAACTAAACTTATTTATCGTATCGGTGATACCTCGCGTTAGACTTCATTAGAAGTCTTAAAAGTTTTAAAAATCTCGTGTTTCCGCCACGATTTACTAGTCACTTTTAGTTACCTCAACGAGGGGTGTCACAAACAAAGTCAGCGAGATTTCAAAGCTGAACCGATAAACAAGCGACTCGCATGCTATTCGAACAAATCCCTTTGCCTTTGTTTCTATTTTCTTCTAACCTTAATTTAGTCCGACTTCGACACAAATTCAAGGCACAAATTCCTAACAAGTACGCTATTGACATTCTTCATGAGGCCGGATTATTGGCTGCCAAACCAGTAGACACGCCCCTGCCTTATAATCACTCGTTATCTTCTAATGATTGTCCATTATTTGATGATTCGGGGTTATACCGATAGCTTGTTGGTCGTTTGATCTATCTTACTATAACCTGGCCTGATTTTAAACAGTTTGAACGACGTTGGTTAACAATTCTTCTGTTAAACAGTTTTACTTTATTAATGAAAAATAGTTCCATTAGGATACTGATTTTAATTATACGCGTGATATCAAACTCTCACGTATTTTTATTTTTGATTTTGAAGGGACTAACGATGATCTAGCAGTGAAAAAGAAGAATTTTGTCTCGTCTCAAAGAACGGGTTCAAGTCTTGAGCGATAAACGTTACGGCCATATATATATATGCTACTCTGTTAATTAATCTGTTTACGTGTAACATAGAGACTTTTAACCTTTCATTTTGAAACTTAAGATCATTTTTACTACGATTTTCAAGACTTATATAAGTTGGAGATATCTCTCTGTTGTCAATAAACCATGGCTAATTACAATATACCGTAATATTACTAATATCCCTAACATTCTAACAACATCAACATCAACATCAACATCAACCAGACTACATCATGTGAACTACGGAGTATATACATATTCAGCGAGGTATAACGTCATAAAATATGGGGTATTCTCTCGTGTACCCCTGAACTTTTTCGTTTTTTATGGTGTACCCCTCGTTTTTCACAAAAAAACTTTCACCGACAATAATTCTCTGTTACGATAATTTTTTTTTTTCAAACCAATTATCTCGTCAAGGCCTTCAATTTGAAAAAAAAAAAATCACCACTTTTTAAACACGTAGCCGGTAGTTATGGTTGGTCAAACATTTTTTAACGAATAAACCGAAAAAAAAGTTTAACGTATTCTGAACTTGTAGCCAAGAGTTATTAACGGTCAAAGTTTTTTTGCATGAAAAGAGGGGTATATCATAGCAAATGAAAAAGTTGAGGGGGTACACGAGAGAATATCCCAAACAATATCTATATCGGTTCTACCCTATAGATCTTGCACTACATAAGAAGTAAGAAACTCTTCACTTATTATTACAAACACAAATATGTATGTGAATAATTTTATACAAACATGTGAAAATGAAATGATTTAACGTTTTATGATTGTACAGCTGCCAAAAAAAAAAAAAAAAAAAAAAATTATAATAGTACTCCAGAATGCAGGGTCTAAAGTCTATGATTTACCCATACACGAACTAATTAAAATAGTATTTCCTCTATCCCGATCAATAATTTATACTTGCTTTATTTCCTCCTCATAAAAAAACACCTTTTGACATTAATTAATCAGTTGCTTGAGGTAAGACGAGATTCCTCTTTTTCACGGCTAAATCATCGTCAGTCCCTTCAAAAGAAAAAATACGAGAAAGTTATTTCACGCATATAATTGAAAACAATATCTTAATGGAACTTATTTTTCTGTTGCCAAAATAATGTAAATATCAATAAAATTCAAACAGAGTAACTCTGCATCGACTCGTCACTCGTGTACATGAAAAATTTGTGTTCTCCGGAAGGACCGTGCTCCTTACACCTAAAGGCAATCTACCAAATGGAATTATTATAATGACTTGGGTGTAAGGAGTACGGTCCTCCGGAGGACACAAATATTTTCCGTGTGCATACTACATAGTCATGGTGGATGATGAACATGGGATCAACCTAAATTCTTAGGTATTCCTTGAATCCTTACTAATTAAACTACCGGGTAAATTCTAGTATGTAGATCTTCGGAAAGACGGTCACTTAATAAATTCCTTTTATTGGAAGACCAATTACTATTTGAAGCAAACATGGTACCAAAAGCCATCAAATATAGGTATGTATGACAAAAATTGGGTACTATAAAAAAAAGTCATAAAATACAATAACAGCTAACATGTACCAAATAGAAGAGTCATTTTGTACCACCATTAGTAATAAAAGGGATACGAAGAAATGATCTCACAATAACTTAGTAGTGAGAGACCATCTTTCTCGAGATTTTGTGATAACTTAAATTATAAATTCTTATTTTAGACGGGCTGTTTTCCCGTCTGAAATAAGACGGATAAAATGTTGCCATTTTTTAAGAAAATGTAATCATTTAATCCATAAAATATTATGACTAGAGCTGTCACTTTTTACCCTAAAAATGATGTAAAAAATAATGGTAACATGTTATGAGAAAATAACAACATTTTATTGTAAAATGAAGACATATTGTCCGTCTTATTTCAGACGAGAAACAGCCGTCTGAAGAAAAACGCACTGTTCAAGGTTATATGAAAATTTTCTAACTTTCGAAATGGTAATACCTTTGAGAGATATAACAGCAAGAATTTTATCATTAGAGTAATCTCTTAGTAACCCAAGTAATGGCTGTCCACCAAGCTCTGCCATGCCAACTTGATACATACTTGAAGTACTAGACTCCATGTCCATGGCGTTAAACAATATGTAGAAGAAGTTACCACCTTTGAGGCTATAACAAGCCGAGTCGATTAGCCTCTCTAGCTTGAGCTTTCCGTTCTACAAAAGGTTCACAATCAGACATTGAACTCAAAACTATCATAAAAAAGTTAAAAACCTTTCAGTATAATTTACCAATGAGAAAATGATTCCATGTGTTGTGATTCATTATTTATTTGAACTTTAATTCAGAAGCACTACCAAAGTGTTTCAAAAAAGAGTTATAGTGACGTAGGGTCTGCTTTTGGCCTAGAGAAATTTTAAAATTAAATGGATTCTCTATCGTTCTGCTTAAAGAATATAATATGAAACTTCATACACCTTAAAGTTCATAGGACGAAAAGAGATTTTTTGAGACCCTGATACTCATTAAGCCTAGCATTCAATAGGCTGGGTATTCATCTTATCAATATTAAAAAGGTTCTATTTGAAAACACCTGAATCATACCAAATTAGAACTAATTGTCAGGCATTCAACGGGTTTTTCCGTATTTCTGTTTTATAAAAAGTGATCACTGAAAAAATTAGTCAATGCTCATATAAACTAGTCACTATGTAACAAAAAGTTAGACCTGGCAAAACGAGTTAATGGGTCGGGCTAATTCAGGTCGGGTTGGGACGGGTCATTTTGGGTTTCGGGTCTGTTGTCAGGTCTGTTTCGGGTCAAGCGGGACTGGTTGTGCAGGTCATTTTCGGGTCAATGAATAATAGAGAAATAGTCATTTCAAGTTTTTGACTATTTTCGGTTCAATTATAGTAATATTTTGTCGGGTCATTTTCGGGTTTGGTGGTTTCAATTCGAGTCATTTTCAGGTCGGGCCAGTACAGGTCAAGAAAGGCCGGGTCATGTTCGGGTCGGGTCGGGTTTTTGGGTGATGCCGTTCGGGTCATTTCGGGTCCCGGGTAAGCTTTTTCGGATCGGGACAATCAGACTAGGTTGCTTTTGCCAGATCTACAAAAAGTCATCTATTTATCAAAAAGTAATCCCACCATCATCCATAACTTTTATTTGTGACCACTAAATCATTTAATGATAATCTAAACAGTTAAAAAGAAATAGAGACAAAAGATAATGGAGAGGATCAAAATGGAATAAAACCTGGGTAAGATTGTTATATTGATTGATAGCTGCTGTGGCATGATTATTGGCCTCCATATCTTCGGGGACAACCTCGCCCTTCAACATTGTTCGTTCATACGTCTTCGGATTCGGATTAAAGCACTGATTATTATAACCAATATATCAATAAATATAAGGGTAAATTATCAATAACTCTCTTTTAAAATACACTTTATAAAATTTACTTTCTTTTAAAAAAAAAATTAAAAATTACACCCAGAATAATGCAAAAATTTAAAAATTGCAACCAAACCTCTATTTTTACATTTTTATGACAAAAATGCCCCTAAGTTTCTATTCTCATATAACGAATATGATGGTGGATTTTGGGTGGAGGATTGTGGTGGTTTACCGTGGAGTCCTTGGGTAGTAGAAAGGCGGGTAGAGTTGTAATGGAGGTCGATAAACATATGAAAAATAAAAAAATGAGGGGCATTTTTGTCATAAAAATGCAAAAATATAGGTTAGGGAGCAATTTTAAAAAATTTGCAATATTTTGGGTGTAATTTTTAAATTTTTTTTAAAAGGGAGTAAATTTTAAAAGCGTATTTTAAAAGGGAATTTTTGATAATTTACTCTAAATATAATTTGTAATTTACAGATTTCACCCTATAGAAATGACCAGTAAAATTAGGTCAAACATACTCTAAATAAATTTTGACTAACCAAACAACTCCGTTTTTTCGAATTCTAGAGATTTTCCAATTCACTTGACAACCGAACCATACCTTATATTATCAAATTATGATAAAACCGTTGTATATGAAAAACTCAGTTAATAGATCCTACAATCAGCTGTACCCAGTTATACGCTCTAGAATCTGAGTTGCTCTAGAATCTGAGTTATATAATAAAGTTTTCGAGTTTTTTTTAAAGAAGTCGAGTTATAACATAAAATTTCTGAACTAAGTCACTTAAACATAAAAAAAAATTAACTTTAAGAAAACTCAAAAAAAATTAACTTTAAGAAAGCTCAAAAAAAAGAGAGAAAAGGATGAGAATCAAACCCCAACACCACGGTAATTTCGACACGTATCATGGAAACTAAGTAAAAAATTATACGAAAGATAATCGTGAATCTTCAGGGAGGTAGTATCAAATTCAACGAAACATGAATTTGCAAAATCAAGAGGATCAGGACCAATAATACTGCAGTAATACGATAACTGAGGAGGGCTGCCGTGAGGGTGAGGCTTTGTTTTTGGTGTTTTGATTGATTTTTCATGTTTTATTTCTGGTGATTTGATTGCTTTTTTTTGTAAAACACTAGAATTTATTCCCATTTTATTACAATTCTCAAAAGGTTTTAGAACGCCCACAACCCCTTCAATGCTGCAAGCCTGCAATGGTATTTATATTGTACAATTCTCAAAAGGTTTTAGACCGTCATATCCGTCTGAAATTGTCAGACGGATATCATTTTCTTTCACCAAAAACCCATTTAGGGTGTGAGTGAGAAAGCACATGCCCATGTGCTTCTCACTTATGAGAAGTCTTATTACGATCTGAAATAAGACGGTCTGAAGCAAGACGGACTGCCAAAATAATGGGTAATTCTTTTATCACAAAATCTCGTTGGGTCACTATTCATCACAAGCTGAATACGAATAGTGCTCTCTCACAATATGCAAATGACACTATCCATGAGGTACTCCATTTTCCCTCACTTGTCTTGTTATGAGAGGAGCAGTATACGTCTTCAGCTTGTGACGGATAGTGTCCGTCACAAACAAAACCAACTATTCTTTTATAGTTCGTCTTTTATAGTTCGTCATATAGATGGAGTATATAATAGGCATATATAGAGAATTATTCGAGTATGATTATTTTCAAGTAGTCTGAAATCTCAATGCGTGAAATTAATTCATTTGGTTCGACACTATAATATCTTTGGCGCTACTTCCTTTGTTTTTTTATACTAGTTATTGATCAGCGCCCTAATGGACGCGGTGTCCTAATGTGTGATGTTGTTGTTGAGCTCCGATTCTGATTATGTTAGTGTAATTTATTCTTCACATCGTATACGAAGGAATACAAATTCAACATTTTTTTTTCAATGTAGTACGTAGTACTCCCTCCGTTCCGGTCATTTGTTGTTCTTTGATTTTTGGCACAAAGACCAAAAAAATAGGAGAGTCAATTACTAAATGACATGTGGACCAAATTGAGTGTGAATGACCAAATTGTTTATCAAATGTATTCTTAATATAGAAAGGACAACAAATGAATGAGACACCCCAAAATGAAAAAGGACAACAAATGATCGGGACGGAGGGAGTATATAACACCAATACTTTTATGAAAATGTTACATAAACATATACGGAGTAGTTAAGATTCTATTTGTATATAATTACTCGCTCCTAGTTAAGGTTTTCTTCCCCTTTGATATGGGTTTAGGAGATGATTAAAGAATGAATAAAGGAAGATGGTGGGGTTTGTGAATTGGAGAGAATAATGAATAATTAGGAATTAAATAAGTAATTGTGAGTTAGGTGGGGTTTGGTGATAGGAGATATGGATGAATAAAATAAGAGTAAAAGTTAGGTGAGGTTTGGTGATAGGAGAGGGATGAATAAAATAAGAGTAAAAATTTCCAAATAAGAAAGGGGAACAAAACCTGAATAATCCGTTTTAGAAAATCTATCTATCTATATTATTAAATGAAGCTTTTTTCAGAGCACGTGGTAGTTCCCAAGTTTTTTAAAACACTAAATTTAAAAATTAATATAGAATATTGAACTTGATAAGATATAAGATTGTCTTTTTTTTTTTCACAAAATCTCATTGAAGACGGCGATATCCGTCACAAGCTGAAGACGGATACCATTTCTTCTCACAAAATACCCATGAGAGGCAAGTGGGGAAGCACATGGGAGATGCCCCACCTTGTCCCCTCTCCCTTTTTGTGAGAGGTCTTCAGCTTGTGACGGGATTAGCCCGTCACAAGCAAGACGCTTTGTTTTTTTTTTGGTGTGGATAAGATATAAGATTATATAGAATAATATTTTGTACCTAGCAAGCTTTAAGCCAAATTCTTGATTTTTAACAATATTAGTAATAGAAATCAAGACAAAATATTATATTAGAGTTTGAGTTTAATAAAAACGGGAGCACAATTAAAGGCATAATTAGCAATGCATATAAAAGGCATACATCCTCCGCATAGAATAGCCTCCAAAATCATACCCCTACCCTTTTTCATTCACCTTGAGTTTTTTTTAAAAAAAAATTAATTTATTTTTCATATCTTCAATGTCGATGCTATTATAATCGTGTGATTTAATTTACTAAACATGTACTCCGTATATTACTTTGGTTGCAGAATTGTAGGTAGACAAAGGCTGTGAAGAGAAAAGGCGAAAGCTACCGTATTGAAGTAAGACCATCAAACTTGAAGTAAGACCGTCAAACTTTTATTTTGTATTATGTTTTGTTTCGTTAGTTACCGATTCCATGGTCATAACTTACTCACTCCATTTCCATCAACAATTTACGTTTTTATTTTATTTATATTTGGACGTCTTGGTTATATATATTGATAGTATAATAATATTTGTGAAATTTTAATAGAATATTGTATAATTTTTTTTTTGAATATATTCTATGAAAATTTGGAGCATGCAAGTTCTCTAAGGTTTGGTTCATTATTTATTTACATCACATTTTATATTTTACCATCAAGTTTGATAAAATTATACGGAGTAGGAGTACATTAGAGATTTGCTAAAAAAACAAAACTTTGCTTCCAAGTAACAATGAAGGCTTTTTTACAATAACTATTTTTTTAAAAAAAAAAAATAGATGAATGAATAAATCATTAGATCTTAATTCTGCATTGTGTTTAATTTTTAGTGTAGCATTAGTGTGATATTTTCGCTTTAAAATTTAAAATTAGATCGTTTTCTCACAAGTCTTTTTACAGAGTAATTTTTACATTAAGTTTACTAATAATCTTAAGTCCCTAACATGTTGTGTGGTTTTGATTTCAGGTTTTTTTACTCTCTTTCGTTTCAGTTATATTTAGTACCTTTTTGAGAATGTTTTAAGAAAAGTCATATTGTGTAAAAATAATTAGTCCAGTATACGGTGGTTTTACCTGAACGAGTCAAGCCGATATAACGTTAGAGTTGGCTCGAAAAGTTCACGAGCAACTCAAATTTTTGTGATCGATTAGATAATATATTTCTATTATTTTATAAAAAAGTATATTTTTTGTATCATCTTATGAAATATTCTTATGATTAATTTGTATATATAAATTCCGAGAAGAATAAGAAGATTATAAGGGATAAAGTTTAATCTTTGAAAAAGTTATCAACTTAATGCATGTTAAAATAAACAACATCATAACATTTGTCTTTTAGAATTTAGTACGTCTTCTTTACCCATATCATGTAAAGTGAAACCTTCATTTTTTTGGCAAATCTAATAATTTGGGCATTACAACGTTAACTTTCTAAAGAGTTTATACATATTGGAAGCTAAAGATTATTATTATGAGTTACAATCCATAGAGAAAGATTCTTACTACGTATAGCACCTCCCCTAAAAAGGAAGGATATTAATAGGGATGCGATTGATGTCTAATAATACGGTACATATTGTGTAAGACGGTTTATATTGTGAGACAGTCCTTATATTGTGAGACAGTCCTTCTATATAAAAAGCACTCAGTTATTAATAGTAATAAATAAATGGTTTCCTTACACAAAAAAACAGTCTTTCCGTAAAACCGTTTTATACTCTAGAATTTGTGCTGATACGGAGTAATACACTATTTTTAGTTGTTGGTTAATTGTTTTCTATTTTGAGAATTGTCTACAGTTTTGACTCTTGAAAATTGTAAGTTTACAAATGTGTTTTACTCCTACCAGCTTTAAAGTTGAATCGTCTAATTGTACCAATCTTGAAGATTGTATTTTACATTTTGTGCATTCAATTAAAAACAAAAAAGTTGAAGGTAGCACATCCGATGTATGTTTTTTTTTTCTCATCAATTCTATCAATTGAATTATTTGCGTATATTTTGTGGTAGGACACAAGAAATACATATAATCCTATTCAAGTTAAAAAAAATTATATGAAGTATATCTTTTTTTTAGAACTACAGGCGGAATTTAATACAACATCTTAAGAAAATTTCTACTATTCTATTATATAAATCGTACGTGCATTTGACTATTTGAGGATACTAAAATGTACGAGTAATAGTTAATTCATCTGTCGTACTACCCAAGACACAGACTCACGTTATAGCGTTATACACACTCCAAAAGATTGCTCTTGAAGAGACTTAAACCTGAGTCTCTTGGGATTATATACCCATTTTTCTATAAGTTAATCTCCTATAACTTCAGTTCAGCTCATATAAGTTCAGTGCAGAAAAATTACGCTCCTATAAGTTCAATTCAGCTTATAAGTTTAAAATGCATAAAAATTAAACTCCTAAAAGTTTAGTTCAATTTCTATATGTCCAGTTCAGCAAAATTAAGTGCGAAAGAACATAGCCTTAGAGCATTATTACATCATAATGATAGGATATTACAAATAGGCCCGGGTATTGCCCGGGCATTAAATCTAGTAGGGAAGAAAATAGTAAATAGAAAGGAGTATTATATAACATCCAGTTAGATGGTCGAAGACATCATCTAATGTCTGGGTTTGTAAATAACACAATTTTAACTAACCATATAGACATCATGAGCAGTTAAATCAATCCCGATCCATTTTCCTACAAGCTTGTAAATCAATCCCATACCCATCTATATTTTTCCCCTTCTTCCTTTTCTTCCTCTGAAATTTTATAAATATAACAAGTGTGAATAGCATTTCTTTATAAAAAAATATATCTAAAAAAGTAATTAATAGAAGTTATGAAACCCTTACTTTTAAATCATGTAAAAAGTCACATGGTTCGCATTATTCTCGCGTCCCTCTTCCGTCTCGGTAAAAATAACTCATATTCTTCATATATTGCTTCGAGTACAGGAAAAAATAAAGTCAGCGCAACTGTATATGAGGCAGTTATAATGGAGTTAACCCAAAGATAAGGACCTGTACTATCATTTTTTTTCCAGGTAAGAACTTCAACTATGAAACTTTACAGCTCCACTCTAACCCTGTTACTTTTTCCGTTAAGTGTTAACATGGATATTTAAAAAAACACAAATTATTCTATAGGACCATTTTATGAATAAGACTAACCCATTTACAAAAGCCCAACTAAAATAATTAATATATATTTGTATAAAAATATTTTATTTTAATAAGCTAATATTATATTTTGATAACTTGCACATTTAAATATGTCCGAGTTCATCCTAAGATATCGAGTTATCAAAATAAAATTAAAATGCAAATATAATTAACTATTAAACGTGGGCTATTCTCCTATTTGACCAGTCCTATGTTATAGGACGGTCCTATAGGAGAGTTGCTGTTAAAAAAAAAATGAAATATATTGATTGAACTTCTTTTCCCGTATTTTTGGCTTATAAAATCAAAATTTACTTGCTTGCTCTCTTGTCATCTTTTCCTCCATGGTTCCATCTCATTCTCTTCTTCACCCCGGTTTGGTTTCTCTAACCTGATCCAATACGTATAAATATATGTATTTTATATACGGAATTTGGGTAATTTAGACCGTATATATGTTGAATCGTATTCGTATATTAAAACCGTATAGTTATTTTTGCTCACCCCATAGGCCCATATATATTCGTTGAGTTGGGAAAAAAAGGGGTTGGATTTAATTATAATTAGAACATAAAGAATAAGAGTTCTGTAAGTTTTCTTTAAATGTAAATCTTGTAATGGTGGTATGATGAAGGTAAATAGTTGTGTAGAAATAGAGATGGGTGCTTGCTCGGTTGCTCCTACAGTCATACAATTAAATTAACGTCATGCAACAAAGAGAATTGAGGAAATTGTCATGGGTTTATTGAAATGATAATAAAAATAAAAATTCCATAATTTTTTTTGAAAGAACCCATAAATTTTTGCAAAAGTTAACATAACACATGTAAGTTGGAGGTCCTTAACTGGAAATTTTGATAGTTGGGGTCCTTAACTGAAAAGAAAAAGTGATAGTTGAGATCCTTCTCTTATCCTTTACTCAGTTATAATGTACAGAAAATTAATTAACAAATAATTAATTATGGAATATGAATATATATATATATGTAATTACGACTCCCTTTAATTTAGTTAGCTACAATAAACCAATCAGTTATGATACGGAGTAGTAAATAAACTACATAAGGTACACTCGGAAAATTTTCGAAAAATTTAACTAAAAACTTCAAATTTTCATCCGCTGTGGGGCGACCCCCCCCCCCCTCTCCCTCTCAGCCCCCCAGCTCCACCACTGATAGGAGTAGGAACTTGCGAACTCCAACACCAAATATAATATAAGCAATGAGAGAATTAATTGCCCAGGAGAATACTTGATTATTATAGTACACTCTCTAAAATGATAATGAGATTTACAACTTATTTATACTTTATAAAGAAAATTAATAACCTCACAAGTTTACTAAATTAATCTATAATTATTATCTTCTAACAATTCATAACCATTCTTTATTTCTCATTTACTAAATATAGCTTTCAAGTTTGAATAGTATTATTTAAATATCAAATTTCACTGTGCCAAGCATAGCTTTGAACTTCTCGAATAACTCCGCCTTTAATGGCTTTGTCATGATATCAGCAAACTTGTTCTTCAGAACTGCAAAATCCGAGCTCAATTTCTCCCCCCTTTCACAAGCTCTCTTATATAGTGATATTTGATATCAATGTGCTTACTTCGTCCATGAAATACTAGATTCTTAGATAATGCAATGGCTAATTTATTGTCACAATATATTCTTGTTGGACTACTTTGAACTTTCTTGAGCTCCTCTAACTAGTAAGAGCCATGTATTCTGCTTGTGCGGTCGATTTTTTGAATTCAATTTTGGAAGTTGAACTTGAACTTGAAATGTGGTACTTGTTGATGCTGCCATTATTTAAACAACAAAAGGGTATGAGACTAAGATGGCTCTGATACCAAATGTAGGAGTAGGAACTTGCGAATTCCAACACCAAATATAATATAAGGAATGAAAGAATTAATTGCTATGAAAATATTTTATTATTATTATATCACATATACGTGATAATGAAATCTACAACATATTTATACTTTACATCAAATAAAAATAACCTCATATGTTTTACTAAATAATTTGTGATTAGAATTAATTGCAAATTCACAGTCATCCTATATTTCTATTTACTAAATATAGTTTATTCAAGGTTGATTTTTTCAGTAGAAACATATGAAAACAGCACGCGCAACATTGTTGAGCGTGCCCACAAGGGTGGAGTTTAGTGATTAAAACTTGAGTGAAATTCCCAGGAGACTCAGGTTCAAGCCTCCCCAAGAGCAAAATCTTGTGGAGCATTCATGGTCTGAGTCCATGCCTAATAGATTTCGAGTCTGTCACCCTCGGGTGCAGTGGCTTACCTGGTATACGTGCTTTGCAGGCTATCACGTACACCCGAGTGTTTACCCAGTGCGCACCGAAAGTAGCGGCTGCGGGTTCCCTCGTTACCAAAAAAAAATAAAAAATGAGGGTACATATTGGGTGCTCCTAAATGACATATATAGATAACGTCACTTGGCTGACGGCACTATCTAATTCTTTTCCATCAATTCATTGATCCATTACGTGTTAAGTAATTGTTTGTATGGAAAGACACAAATAAAGATATCAATTAAATTAACATATGAGAATCAGCAGTTTGGAGAATTTGTTGGAGGAACTTCCTGTAAATACTATAAGACGATATGATTGATATTACGGAGTATATGTTTTCTAATATATGGAGTCATAATATACATGGGTTAGTATTTTCGTTTGCTCCTAGTATTTTCGTTTGCTCCTGGTATCCAAATATAAGTCGCGCGCAATTGTATTTGGACGCGCGACTAAACTTTAGCTGAATCAAACAAAGAGGCCGGGTTAGTAGAAAACAATAACACAAATAAATACTTGTAAACAACATTACAAAATATGAAAGATGAACCAAATAATCAATTAAATCAAAACAAAATAATTTAAGGAGAAAAATCAGATCATTTATTCATATTGGCGGTGAGAGCTAAGCTTTAGGCGCTAAAATTGCAGCAACTGAGACCGAAAGCAGGACGAGGGTGGAGGAGAATGTAAAGAGAGGGTTAGAATTAGACCTGTCAAAATTCGACCCGACCCGTTTTTAGGGTTACAAACCTAGTTTTTTCGACCCGCGACCCGTTTGACTTGAACCCGAAATGACCCGTTATTTTAGGGTCGAGACCCGACCCGAACAGGTCGACCTGTTGGGTCAAGGGAAAATCATGAATTTTATTAAAAATATTAATATTTATATATTATATTGAAAATATAGTTAAAAAATTATTTTTTTATTACTTAAAATTAAAAATTCAACCAAAAAGTCAATTTTATATAACTTTTATAATATTTAATAATAAAATAATTATTAAAAAAAACTTTATTTTAATACTTATATCAATATAATTATTGTATATAATTAAAATAATAATTTTAAATATATTTTACTTTTTAAAAAAATATTTTTTAAATTAAAAAAGACGTTAAAAATTATTTCTTGACCCGTATTCTGACCCTAACCCGACCCGTGACCCGTATGACCCGACCCGTATCTGATCTAGCCCGTATTTGACCCGACCCATATTCTAACCCGACCCGTATGACCGGACCAAGGACCCGACCTGCCTGACCCGTTTGACAGGTCTAGTTAGAATGAAGGCAATGTGTGGTTTGGATTGAGTTGTTGGTAAAATTGTACGGAGTAGTGGCTAGATGATTTTGTTGACCAAAAGGATTGACTTAAAGTGAAGGGCTGGGATTGATTAATAACCAAAATGGATGGCTTGGATAGTCCACTATTCCTAAGAGAGTTATAGTGTTAGCTTGTCTTCAATTTATATTCCGTAAATATACATGCTTGGACGCAAATCTTATACATAAGCATAATTCATAAGCACACACATTGTGTTAATTCATATTCTCTATCTCTTACAGTATATATAATATTAAGATATTAGAAAACTAGTATTACTATCTTACACAATAATAAAAATACGTCTTTATGTATTCATATTATTAATCAATACAATAATATTCTCCTCTACACATTGCACATATACATAAAATATTGTGAGACTTTCGCAAGTAAGAAGCACATGGGAAATTGCTATAGTAATGATTTTCAGGTAACGCAACACGAGTTCTTGAATTTCTAAATGGAATTTATTTCTTGAATTTTTGCCTCTTATGTGCATGTTAATGAGAAAAAGGAACATACATCGAATGTATTATCTTCAACTTTTTTGTTTTTTGAGCATATATGTATTTTTTGTGTGCTTATTATCTCAAACTTTATTTGTTTTTGAGCATATGTGTATTTTTTTGAGCATATTAAAGTTTATAAGTTAGATTTTAATATTTTTCTGTCAAAACTAAAATTTAACTAAACTTATGTGTAATGTTTTTGAGTTTTATTGTAATTTTTTAGAGCTTAATATTTAAGTGAAAAACTCAGAAACTTCATAGTGAAACTCAGAAACTTTAAAACAAAACTCAAAAACTTTATTATAATGCTCAGAAACTATAGAATTAAAGATAGTACATCAGATATATAATCCTCTTGCTGACATGTTAATATATATTATTGTATAACGATCACCGTATAAGACGATTGTTGAATCGCAATCATCACCATAAATTGTTGGTCAAAATCAACAAATACATTGTAATCGTATTTCAAATTATATCAAATTGTGCCCTAAATTAGATGGTCCTAGTAAAATCAAGAAATGTCCAAAAAAAGTGTATATAAGAGCATCTCCAATGGTTAAGCAAAAAAATTTGCTTGAAAATAAAAAAGTTTTCAAGCTACTTGCTTAACCATTGAAGCATTTTACATGTACTAGTTTAAATTGAGCTAGTAGTTTCATGGAGTTAGTAGCTCAATTGGGCCTACAAGAAAAAAATCTACCAATTAAAACAACACTTGAATATTTTTTATTTTTATTTTCTAGGTAAAATAAGTAAATGTATTAATTAAAAGGGTGTTGTGGAAGGTAGTTGACATATGGGTCCATTTAAGCCACGACACTAAGCTAATAGCTTACCATTGTAGTAGTTTATAGCTTAAAAATATTCTAGCTTGAAAATCTTATATGGCAAAAGTAAGCTAATAACAACTAACTTACCATTGAAGATGTTCTAACACATCTATTGTAGCAGTAATTAACTATTGACATGCATGTAAGACGGTTTTATATTGCGAGACATTCCAATTTGGAAAAAAAAAAAACATTCCTTTAATAGATGTAAAATGCATTTTATTTGATGAGACCGTCTCATGGTGTTAAACCGACATAATTTGTACTGTTATAATATTATAAAATGGGTTTAATGATGGGAAAATGAAAATTGAAGGCATGATTATCAAGAAACAATTTTCTTGGCATGATTATTACATTTTCTTGGAATAATAGTTAGAGCATCTCTAAGAGCAACTCCAATGGTTGCATTTAAGAACCTGCTTGCAAATATTGTAAATTGTCAAGCAGTATGCTTACCATTGGAGTACAAAAAGTACGTCTTGTTTACGAGCGGGTGTAGCTTTGTCAAGCTACGTAGCTTGACCTTTAAAATAATAAAATAAATAATTAAAAAAACAATAAATAATTTGTATTATAATGTTTATTTGTTAGTGGGACATTTTAAGCTACATCTATTGTAACTTACCATTAAGAGCATTGTAGCTTGAAAATTTTTTTGCTTAGAAAAAATATGCGGCAAGGCAAGTTACAAGGTCTTGTAGCTTGCCATTGGAGTTGCTCTAATAGTTCTCTGGATTTACTTGCAATTTTTGCAAAATATTAAGCATGTAGCTTACCATTGAACATGGAAAAGTTTGAGATGTAGCTTGCAAGCATGGTAGTTCTACCAAGCTACATGCTTGCTTCAGAGAAAAAATAAATGTAAATTCTCATTGGATGAAACCAAGTATATGGAACCCATACAAACTAATATATTGTAGTTTGCCATTAAAGCGGTACGTTGCCGGAAAGCCGAGTAACTTTAAAAATCGGTATGACAAACCAAACTACAATGCACTGTAGCTGACCGTTGGAGATGCTCCCTGAGAGTTGTGTAAAAGAAAATAAGTCTTTTATTAGTAGTAAATGAATAATTTTGTTATAAAAATGGACCATAAACAATTTTCTTGGAATGATGGAAGTAAGACATGAATTTGAATCCCAATCCGTACAATGTTCAGGGCCCTAATGTTCAATTTTTTTTAGCTTACCTCATTATTCCGTATGAAAAAATATTTTATAAGATGATCCGATTACATTTATAACATATATTCTTGCTTATAACACAAATACTACTCTACAACCAATTGTATAATAGTATTGTACAACCGACTCAAAGTTGTTGAACTCTTACACAAAGTTGTTGAGTTATTTTACAAGTTATTGAGCTATTTTACGAAGTTATTGAGCTTAATAATTATTCTGTTAAACTCAATAACTTTGTATCATAACTCGATAATTTTGTCTCGATAACTTTATAACAAGGCTCAAGTACATTGAAAAAGTTGTATATACAACCAGTTGTATAATACATCAACTGTGTATCACCCTATCACCCCGAAAAAAAGTATTGGTTGGGTTGGATTTATACCTTCGTTGTAAATAATAATGGATGTAAACAAGAATTGTGTGCATTTATAATATATTGCTCGTTTTTGTCGTTAGATGATTCAACATTTAGCGATTTTTTTATCTTAATTAAATATGTACATTTATTTAATTATTTATTTATTCATTTATTTAGGCGAATGACGAGGATATTCCGCTTACTAATGTGGTTCCCATCGGTTCTATTGAGTCGGATAACCGAGATGGTTCAAATGGGTCCGATAGATTTTGGCCAATTGAAGAGCAAACCGGAGACTTTTGCTGGTTACATGTAGTGGTGGATACGCTCGAAGGATTATATGCAATTACGCATAATCGACAAAGGATTAAATTGTCGAAACAAGAGCTCGTCGACAATTTATATAGTGGCATTAGCAAACCTAAGTATGATTCAAAGACGAACACATATTCGATTTCAATGGAAGATGCTTATAATTGGATTATTGACAATGGACTAAGTTTAGAACAAGATTATGGGTCCGGAAAATACGAGGCTACCTTACAAGATCCTAAGGAAAGAATCCCGGGTTGTCGAATTTTCAATCTAACCGGAGTTGGAAGACTTTACTCGAATAATGATAATGAAGACCGTATTCTCGAGGAATTGGATTACTCGCCTGGAGCCGGAATTATAATTATGGACTCGACCCAAATGGATTCCCTCGTAAGTTTACTCAAATTCAACTCGATCGATCAATTGCCTTGAATTGAAACCAACTAGTTTAGATCCCGCGCAATGAAGGCGCAATATTTATAGAGTTTTTATTTTTAGAAAAAAAAAATTAAACTATAAAACTAATGAAAAAAATTGAGTAAGTTATATATTTTTATAGAAAATTAATGAAATTGTTTATAATATTTTTATTAGTCTATCTTTTATTTACGATTTAGCATACAAAGAACGAATTTTTTATCACAAAAATCTGAGATAAAAATTTTAAATAAGGGATTGTATCAAAATAGAAAAGTAAATAAGAGATTTTATCAAAATAGGAAATGTGTTTTAGGCGGGAAAAATTAAAGTTTTTCCTATTCTTTCAGTATATATAGGGGATAGGGGATTTCGGAAAATTCACGTTGTACCCCTAAACATTGCAATTTTCACATGGTATCCAATATTCTAAGTTTGTGTACATTGTACCCTTTATATTTCATTTTCATGCACAATATGACCTTTTTATCGCTATAACAATTTTTAATTGAGCGTAACTCCTACATACAAATTTGGCATCGGCAATTTTTTTGTTCTAAGATGATTATCTTGTCATAATCTACGGTTTGAAATAAAAAAAATTGTCGACCGACATTTTCTAGGGTTTTTCTCCCGAGAATCTTAAATCGACCTTAATTTCAATCTTAAATTTCCGAAAGACCGTTTTTCGTTTTATAAAACGAAGAGATGATCAATTTTAAAAAAAATTGGTCGATTTCGATTTTTGATCTACGATTTATGCTCAATTAAAAATTGTAAGAATGATAAAAATGGGTATGTGTTAATTGAAAATCAAAGTTTAACGATACCATGTGCACAAACTTAAAAAGTTGAATATCATGTGCAAATTGGCAAAGTTTAGGGATACCAAGTGAATTTTCCGAACCAATTTTAATTTATTGTAATTTGTTTTGACAGGAGAAAGACGCGGACGCGGTCTACTCGATTGCAGCCAATGCGAAAGAAGACCGACTTCATGGGGTAGTCGTATCAGGGTATGACGATACTGGATCCCGTAATGCTTACTGGGTTCGGGACTCACTGAAGTCTAGAGCTCCTAACGAAGGACACTACCGTGTGAGTAGAGCATCAGGCGTTCAATCTGGTGAGAAGGATCCCGTCGTGTACGTGCTTTTCCCTTACGGAGTTTCGCTCTCAGAATCATCAACAACCATCAATATTCTATGATTGCTTATGCTTAATATTTGAGTCTGTATATATACCGCGACATGTGTGTTACATGTTGCTAGGACTGCTTATGCTCGATTAATCATCAACGATAGATTCCTCGGAATAACAAAGGAAAGAACTTCTTTTGCTGTATAAATCAGTTCGCAAATGTATATTCAACTTCAGGTTTTTCAGTAATGCTAAGAATAATTTACTGAAATCGATATCTGTACGAAAATGATAACTTGTTTATGACCAAGCCATGACGCTTATCAAGAGCCCCGTAAAAAATAGAGCAACTGAATTTTTAAATCCTAGCCCCATAACTTTCCAATTGTGAGATTAAACACCATAACTTACAAATGTACGTAGTAATTAGACACCATAACTTTGGCAAAAGGTGAAATCTAACTCAATTTTTCTTTTCAACTTAAATCATATTATCAAATCAATTTATATATAAGTTCATTGTACACTAAATAATTATTAACATTTTAAAAGTATTTATTTAATTTATCAACATAGTTTTTAGAATATTTTTAATATTTTTTACTAATTTGATTAAAATTAACATACATATGAGAGTACCTTTACAAGTATTCAATTTTATTTAATTCATTCAAATATTTGTTTCCAACAATGTGTAATAAATTGCATACACAATTTTAAGTTTTTTAATAAGTTTTACTGTATACTTAAAAATTGTATTGATGAATGAAATTGATTTTTTTGGTGCAATTTTGGTTGAAAGTAAAAAATTGGGTTGAATTTCACTTTTTATCAAAGTTACGGGTCCTAATTACTACATTTGTAAGTTATGGGGTTTAATCTCACAATTGGCTAAAATTATGGGGGCTAATCACCACTTTCGCGAAATCAAATATTGTGCACATTAACATAGAATTATTACTCGAATCTCTTAATAAGCCACGACACACAAATGCCATTTTTTCTCGAAGATTCTATGATTCCGTTCCTTCTAGATCGTATAAATTTGCAGCAGTGATGCTGCAACGATAGCACTATCATTGACTGACAGCCAATGTCAGATTTTTGGTTCATAATTTACAAAGTTCCTTGGTAAGTTCTATCACACAGTGCAATGGATTTAAAACTATATAGTATAATTAATTTTATAGATTTATTTAATTACATTAAAGTCTTGATTTCCGGAATATATATAGTATATTGATTAGTACCATTATGGGTTTCATCATAAAAGAAAAAATAACTTAGGCAATATAAATGGAGATAAGGGAGCAAGCAATATCATTTCAAAGCATTAAGCATATTAGTATCAATTACACATCATGCAAATGACAAACTCAAAAGAGTCGTCTAATATACTTAGGCCAGTCTTACTACATGAGACGGTCCTTTTTACATAGATATTAAAAAACATTCGTTTATTGTAAATGTTTAGAACATTAGGCAATAAAACGACTATTTTTTACTATTTAACAGTCTTATTCTATAACTTGTGTACTATTTATATGACATACTTAAAAAAAAGAGCCATTATACTTCTTAAGGGCATCCCTGCTTGTTATTACAGGTTTTCCATGTTCTTCCTTGTCTATGTATGAGTATGACTTTGACGGAGCACCCACATTTCCGTAACGCCTCTGAGCTTCCATGTTATCTACGACTCCTGGTTTCATCGTAACGACTTGGGATACCGGAGCTGAATATACCGAATACTTTGTCTGTGATGTTGCTTGACTCAGAGGACTCGGTTGATACCCGCTACTTGGCTTCGTCGTACTGTTCCCTCCATAGTCTCCTGTAAAACGGTCTAACAAAGCCAAGTTTTTAACAAGAATAATATGCAAACTAGTGTAGATCCGGGCCCGCGCATGCATGCACGGTATTTTTAGATTTTTTTTAGTTTATAATAATCTATTATTTATAGATTTAAAATTGACATATTATTAATTTTCAATGTTTAATATGAGAATAAAAAATTGAAATGGAAAATTAATCGAAAGAATAAACTAATGATTTAAATTTGTAAATTTTCTCAAATAATTTTAAGGATATTTTTTTTTACACGAAATTAATAATATCAGTTCATAATTTTTTAATACGAATTAAGTACATGGTAAGTTTTTTATACAAAACTAATAATATCAATTTATCTGTTTTTCATATATGAATTTTTAGATTTATACCAACTTTATTTTATTTTAATTAAAAAATTATAATTTGGATAACAAAAAAAATTATAATGATTAAAGATTATATTTTAATTAAAAGATAATAATTTAATAAAAATAAAGTGTTGTTTCCTTATTTAGCTAGATTCCGAGAAAAAGGATTACGCATCTGAGGTAGTACCTCAGACCTTGTAGTTTTTGAGCATATACACATTTTTTTCTAAGCATATTACCATTTATAAATATAGTTTTTGAGCAATATTATATTTTTTTTAGTGTAATGTTTTAGTAAATGTGCTCAAAAACTTTATACTAAAGCAGAACTCAAAAACTTTAAAATAAAACTCAGAAAATAATGTATAGTCTATGAACTGATAGATTCCTTTTAGAGGGAAAACTACCAGGAAGTTTTATTTAGGAGGATTTTGCGTCTAGCTGAGAGTAGATGTTACCTTTTGGCTCTGGATTATAGGCATTGTTGGTAACATTTGGCCTGTTACCAGTAGCAGGCACGCCATTTCTAACCGCGACATTGGGTTGTACATTCTTCTGCTCATTATAAGCATTATAGACAGGACTTGATGGGCTACCCACTTGGTTGACAGGCGACCCATGATCCCGAGGAATTTGAACCTTCAGTGAAGGGCTGTCCCAACGATTGCTTGGAGCTCGACTACCAAGAATCTCATTTCGTGGTGGATGTTCATATCCAGGGCTTACAGACCTTCCCTTTTGGTCTTTCGGAGATCCAAGCTTCACCTGTCGATCATCTGGAGTTCCGTCATTTTTACTAGCCACTGGACTTGATGGGTTACCCCATTGATTGTCACGAGGAGAGTTACTCCATGTATTGCTCGGAATTGCTCCTATACCATTCCGTGGTGGATGTTCATATCCGGGACTTACAGACCTTTCCTTTTGGTCACTGGGAACTTCATAAGCTCTAGGAGATTCAAGCTTCACTTCTCGGCCACGTGGAGTTCCGTCACCTTTATTAGCTGCAGGGCTTGATGGCATATCCCATTGGTTGTCGCGAGTTCCATAATCTCGAGGACTTTGAGTCTTCAAAGGAGAATTACCCCATTTATCGCTTGCAACGCCTCCAACAAGGTTATTCCGTGGAGGATGCTCATATTCGGGGCTTGGAGACCTGCCCCTGTAGTTTTTCGGATCTGCACTGCCTTCACGAGATTGAGGCTTCATTGAGGCAGAAGTTTGTTGACCATAGTTCGGACTGGAAGATCGTCCTCCTTGGTTGTCCGAAACACCATAATTGTTAGGAGATTGAGGTTTAAGAGAAGAAGAGTTACCTCGGTAACCGTCTCTATCTCCAATATTATCCTCGTAGGGTCGCGTCTGATATATCGGCTTTGAAGGAGAGTTGCCCCACCGGTTATTTGGAGATCCACCCTTTTCGCTGTCTAGTGTTCCATAACCGTCACTCGAGTAAGGCTTCACCGGAGAGTAGTCTCCTTGATTGTCTAGGGATCTACTATAAGGCGGTTGATGAACAGAGATCGGTTTCAATGGCCTACTCCACTGGTCATCAGAGCCTTCATAAGCCTTAGGCGACACCGGCTTTACAGAAGATGTGTCCCATTGATTGTAGGGCACTCCATAGTCCTTCGCCATTTCCGACTTCAACTCGTTGTTGGGATATCCATAATCCCTTGGAGACTCGGGCTCCTCACCGTAACTTTTTGAAGAGTGGTACTCAACTCGAGGCGGATTGTAAGGCGGGGTACCGTAAATTGGGCGCGACGTTGTCTCCCATCGCGTCTTAGGAGGTTGATAATCTCTTGGTGTCTCCGACTTCAGGCGAGTGTTATCTGATTGGTTTGGGACACCATAGTCGTTTTGCTGGCCATAAGGATCACCATAGTTCCTCGAGCCAACATACGTGTACTCAACATAATAACCTCGTCTACCGTCCTTCGTGGGGTTCCCCTTAGCCGGAAGGCCATAGAGATCCCTTACAGGCTCGAAACTCCGTGTTGTCGTAGTTGAAACAGTTGAACCATTAACTTCATCAAGTATTTTTGTAATGAAGTTGTCAACCTCTCTAGGCCGACCTTCCTTCTCCGCCTTAATGGCAGAGTAGTAGGCGTACCCCATGGCTGAAGGTCTACAAACCTGTTGAACCCGTTCTTCAACTCTTGTGACATATGTACGAGTGCCAGGACCAACATCATAGCTAACAACAGACACAGGTTTACCATAAGTACCAGAATAATCGTATCTTGACATTTATTTTCAGGTTTTTTCGGTGTAGATTTATTGTTGGTTTTCTTGTGTGATGATAAAATATAGTTTAGATTACTTGCTTAAATAGAGAACTTAGGTACATACTCACCTGGTAACAGAACTGACAGAGGATTCGACAGCGACAGACGTTAGGAGAACATTTCAAAGGTTCTCTCTTATCATATCTTTTCTGTATAACCAGATGTTAGGTTTATATTCTGCAAAACAGTGAAGAGTCTGAAAACAGAATAAAAGAAGGTAAAGCGTGTCGAAGAAGACAGCATTTCCACCAACAGGGACAGGACAGTTCGTTCTAGTATTCGATTCTGCAAAAAAGAAAAGATCTTATTAACATATAAATCTTCTATGATTATTACAGATTCTGCTGCATTTGTTCATTACCTGACACTTGCAGAAAATTCACTGTAGTTAAGATAAACGCGTAAAAGAACTCCTTAGTCGAAAATTCCACTTGCATCAGTGGGATAGTCGGATAAAACGATTTCAAAATTTAGCTGGACGACTGGAAAGCTTGAATTTTTAGAAAAATTTAGAAGATTTTTTTTTTTTTTTTTAACATTTTGCACATTAATTGCCAGGGTTGTGTTCCAGAATGCTACATTCTAGCAGAATGGACTGTTACATGCAGAAAAGATATTTAAGGAAAAGTAAGGGAATTTTATCTGGAGAAGGAATTGATCCGAAAGCTCATACATAGACCGGAATCTGATCATTTAGGTTTTGAGATAAGATGCCAGAAGAATGAATGGAAGAAGCTCAAGTAGATGCTGTGGACCAAGCAGCATCTCCGGGACAAGACGAAACTGCAAAGCAGCATAATAACATTCCTAACCTCAACAAACACAACCCAAAATGACCCAGATCAGACCAGATCAACCCGTAACATAACTATACCTAGAAAAGCAACCCCAAAATAGGCCGAAAATGACCCTAGAAGTGACCAGAACCGAATTACCTTACCCTAACCCATCTGCAAATTATCATTTCTTAATGAGCCAGATTCCTGCAAGCACCAATTTTGACCGCATCTAGGCTGTCCATTTATTGTTAAGGGAAACTGAGTCGAGTTTCAAACCATAAAACAAGCATTGACAGCGATTTCAGGTTTTCTGTGGTGTTGAGGCACACAATTTGATAAGCCTTGCAAATAATACACTTAGTATACCTTATAATGTTGAATTGTACAGATAATGAATGAATACATTTACAAAAATTATACAGCAATAAACTGCATACCTAACAATCAATTGTCTGTTGGGGAAAAAGTTGGAATATCCCGTGTATCGTTAGATAACAAACGGTAAATAGTCCTGTCAGTAAAATTCCTGTAAGGATCCTCTTTTCTCTTTTTGAGTAAATAAGCTATTCTTGATTCTATTTCAGATTTTATCTGAGCATACAATTGTTCCGCACTCTCTTTATTTTTTAGTAGCTCTTGCTTCCCTCGGGTTTCAATCGGCTTCCCAAAGAGGTAGTAGAAGCGACCTGGAAGTTTGGGAATAACTGCAGGAAGGACGAGGTTTTCATTGGCAACTTCCCCATCTGCAACATCCCTGCAACCAGAATATGATGCAATATTCATCAGAAATACCCTTGACTTTTTCCTATGATCCGCATATTGCTGTATTCATCGGAAATACCATAAACTTTTTCATACGGTCCTGGTATTATCTGTAATCTTCGACTAAGAGATCAAACACTCGCATCAAGACGATAAAAGTGGATATTCACCATCACCCAATGCACCTCCAAACAGTAGGGGGAAAAAAATTGAAAACAAGCAATTTCAGGAGTCATCATTATCATTATCATGTATTTACTGAAATCTACTATAAAGAGGCACTTCAAGTGAAGTATTTACTAGTTACATGAAATAATTTAAATTTAGCACACGGAAAAAAAGGATTGAAATGGCAAGTCGAAGAAAAAAATCCTATATCATTTAGTTAGGAAACATGTAAAATTGTAAACAAAGAAATTTTCTAACACTCGGTTTCTCTAGCAATTGTAAAGCAGGTTCTCATATAGCGAGCTATTCACAGTCTTTTCTTTACGAGCAGCACAGGCGCACAGCAATACCGTTCAGGTATTTGAAATGAGTCCAGAGATAGCCAGATAGGATGCAAGAAAAAATAACCTGTTTGTAACAAAGATGATAAGTTTAGAAGGGGTCTTTACCTGACTCTTGCCATTCGACTGGTGCTTTCTCGTATTAAATCGTTCACCACAGGGATTTTCATGAGATCATCCTGGTCAAGCACGAGCTGCAAAACCAAAAAATTTATATTAACTGAAAACAAGCAGCCCCAAATTCCAAAATGATATGGGGTCGGTTAACATGAGTACATTGAATACCCTTTTGGTTTAAAAGGAAGCTAAGAGCTTACCTCTACTATATCATCCTCTCCCACAACTCCAAACGGTACAATGGTAGCCCCGAATTTTGCAGCCATTCGCACAAATTCTTGTCGTTCAGGCCAAAACAGCTTGTATTCTTCACCCTGATAAACATTTCATGGAACAATCATAATCACCTCTTGGAATTAGCCATTTTATTTTCCCGTCATAACTCCTACTTTTTTAGTGTACTATTTATAGATTTTAAATTGGCAGTTCATTAATTTTTCACGTCTCATTCTTGTATTTTAATTTGAGAAAAAAATTGAAATTGCAAAGTTAATTAAAAAAATAACTGATGACATTAAATGTGTATTTTAATGAAACTAAATTTATATTTTATAAATTTCATAAGAAAATAGCCAAATCCAGATAGCAGAATTCGACTCACCCTGCGATGGAGAGCCTCTCGTGCGCCACCGGGATAAAGAAGTACATGTGACTTTGTTGAAAGTAATTTGTAAAAGTTCTTTGCTGTCACCGGAGTTGCACCAAAAACTTTGGTGTAATCCATAAATGACAGTTCATTTGAAGAGCTTGGAGCAAATAATTGTGGATGAGCTAAACCGCGAACAAGGATTTTTTTCTCACTTAAGAATCCTTCTACTAAGCCAGAAAGTTCAATACCCGCTAGCATATGATAACCAACCAACAAGACGGGCCCTTCACTTGGAACTCCGGCAAGACCACGCACTATTTTCCCGTCTTCTAAGGTTGAGAAGAGCACAGGACTGGTAAAATACTGAATCTGCCTGCACCTCATTACAGACAATGTCGGTAATTATATAATAAAATAGGATTTTCAGCATGTATATGAGCAGGAACTGGTGGCTCCCAAGAAATGACAGAACATTTACACAAAAACTTATATGAGACCGTCTTACATGTAATACCAATCAGGCTCATAAGCAACTCGGTTTCCTTTTAGAACAAAAAATCAAGTTTTGGTGCAGGATCATATTCTAGATAACCCGACTTTGGAAAAAGACTCATATCATCTTATAAAAGTTTTGGTGCGCGATCATATATCGTCTATTTCAAAGAATGTAAATGCAAGTTTCTTTACCCGGCAACTTTATCAAAATCAACTTTGTATTCTTGCAGACTTGGAGGGACAAAGTCAGTAACAAAATCCAGGCTCCTTGAACGGCGATATTTGTTGGTGGCTTTGATGACTGTTAGTAGATTAATGCCATCCTCCTGTTTCAGAATACGCACCATTTCATCAGTACACATTAACATCCAAAAGAATGTAGCACTGTCTGTACTCTATCCAATACCAGTTTTTACTCTACTCCGAGTAACCTCGTGTAGCTTCTTTTCGTACAATACATTGATTTTCAAGTATTTAACTGAAGCAAGACATAAGAAACACCCATGTATGCTTCTTAATATTTAACTGAAGCAAGACATAATAACCAAGTTTACGAAAAATCGTTACATTTTAGGAGGGAAGGCTCATACTTTTGGTTTAAGTCTTTAAGATAGTGAATTAAGTAAAAATGACTCCGAATACAATCTATGTTCCCAGTTTCAGTTGACAGTCAACTGGGATCAACCTCCTCTCAATCATCGCAGGAGAAAAGAGAACGTACCAGCAAAAGTGTGTGCCCATTGTCTTTAAAGGTTCGAGATTCACAATTCTTGAGCAAGCGTGAAAGCCTTTTTGCTTCATCTTCACTTGGAAGCATGTTATCCTTCCCACTGGTAAACAAAATCACATATTAGTTGTATTAAACTGTTATTGTCAATAAGTAACTCATAGGAAAAGCAGCATCAGCACAACCCGCGACAAGGCAAAGAAAAAATGTTACCATCAAATACAAATTTCACACAATAAGTCAAAAAGAGTCGATATCAATAAGCGTGTCACACTGAACCTGGCAAGCACAAGTACTTCAGCTTTGACAGCATGCAGTCTGGAATTTGTGTAATCAGCAGCTGATTTCAGGAGTTTTAACTTCCAAAGAAGAGTATCCTTTGGTATGATCTCTGATATAACCTAAAACGAAAAGGATATAGTTCGTGTTATACTTAACATTATTGGTGACAAACAATGTCTGCATTAAAAGAGAAGGAGGTTTTATGATTAGACGAGATTCTTACAGATAGGCGGGGGAGCAAAGAAGTTAGATTTTCAGCCAACTGCTGAAACATTGGACCAGAAGGAAGCTTCTTATCAACATTGGTCATCGCCATCTTTACTGGCTCACCTGTATTATTGTCGAAATTATTATAGCAAATTCAGAACAATCAAACTATGGGACGGTATTACATTTTCAACTGTCAGCCAAATAGCATGCAATTGATGGGATCAACAACCAAGCCCTAGGATTTTAAGAAATGGAAAAAAAGGGGACCTATTTGCACATATTTAGTGTTACAACGAGGACCATCGGCAATAAGTACAAGAGATACTTCACTAAGTTGCAGACAGTCCTAACTATCTCGAGGGTGATCAGGTGCCATGATAACCGGTTAATTCAAAATCCGTCTATTCAAAACAGTTTAAATATTACATAATAGATCCTAAACAATTGGAACATACCCATTATGAAGCTGAGGAGATAAGGGACTGTGCCGTGGAGTTCATCAGGCAATGACTCCAAGATAGGAAAAAGTGGTTTAAGCTGACTCCTACTCACAGATGTTGCTATCACGTACCAGAGAAACTGTCAGTTACGGCTGTTTTTAACGCAGACATGCAAGATCAGATGAACAAAACTATAATATAGCTTTGATGGGTACCAGGGTTGGCAAGTATTAGAACCAAGTCAATAGTTGGACAACGAGCAGCAAGAGCAAGTGCTAGAGATCCTCCAAAGGAATCACCTACTACATAAATCGGCTTGTTTGGAGATAAAGCATGCTCATCTCTGACTGTTTTTTCAACGAACTCAACCAGTCCTTCACACGAAAAGAAAGGAAGATTTAATCAGTAAAGTTTTCCTCGAAGCCACCCTAATGCATTGTTTATATACAATGTCACAAGCAAAAAGGATATCAAAAATGTTATCTTCATTAAAGGGGGTATCAAGAAGTATGTACCTTTAAACGGTGTCCTATCATAAACAGGAATGTGCAGGCATCGAACTTCAAACACCCTGCAACAAAAAAATTTGAATTTTATAGCAGTACATTCTTCACCAAAATAGATTCTAATAAAGAGACAGCAGAGCGAGATTCTGATCACATGATACATAATTTAGCAATGACAGTATAGAGCAAGAGAATGCAAAACAAACAAAAATGATATAACAATAGCCTCAAATTCGCGCATTTATAATGTGTAGTATCTTTTCAAAGTTTAGCTATTTTCTTCAACAAAACATTTTCTTGTACCAGTAACTCCAAGAAGTCATATAACAGCATTAAGACGGTGATTACAGAAGACGAACCAAACTTACTTCCCCAGGGGCTTATGATGCATAATGAGACCCAACCCGACACCATCCATACCTGTGGGCATAAGACAAGTATATCAGGTTAAGTTGAACAATTATCATACATCAACAGATCGAAACCAATACTTAAAAAACCGTCATCAAAACAAACCAATACTTCAGAAAGAAAGCACATCAGCAGCATGAGGCAAAAATTACCTGGCAAAAACAGAAGCAATGGTGAATCATTTAACGGACGCCCACATTCGACAGGGCAAAACCACCTAGGAGGTCCACCATCTGGCTTTATCATCTCCCTAGAAATATCAAGATAATCCTTCATACTTGCACTCCCATACCCATCATCCCAAAGCACTTCCAATTCCACAGGACTTAACTCCCTACCCTTTCTTTTCTCCTCAACCACGCTACGTAAATTCCCATTTTGCCCTCCAATTCCTAACCCCATTTTCTCATTTTCCTTAACAACAGCAGCACCATTCACACTAACCTTGTCCCGGTACACCACCGTCGACTCCTCTCCCCCTAAATTACACATAATCCTACCTTTAAACCCAGTTACACAACCTAAATTTCTAGGAAAACATGGAGATTGCCTAAAAGTAAGCACAGAAGCCATAGCTTTACTCAATCAGACAACACAACACAACACAACACAACACAACACAACACCCAGGAAATAAACACTAATTATTTTTCTTTCGGGTGTAAAGGGAGTGACAAAGGCGAATATGATGCTAACGGAAATAAACACTAATTACTGCAAATAATGTCTACCTATATACATCAAAGTAGCAAAATCCCAAAAAAAAGCTGCAAACTTTTCACAGCATTCAGATTACAACAGCAATACAAAACAAATAAGACTTCTGTTCTACTGATACAAGTAAACTCTAGAACTATAAGCTACAAAATGACAATTTAATACAGGAAGTTTCTAAGTTGAACTATATATATATACTACTCCGTCTCAATCATTTATTTATACGTAGATATTTTAATTAAAGATAAACAAATGATCGGTGTAATTTATTATGTTCCCATATGACAGGAACCCATTAGTAAAATACTTGGTAAAACCCAATAATTTGGTTGAAAAAGAAACATAATTTGGACATAAATGGTGAAAATAATTGATGGGTATTGATTAAATTGAATAAATGGTGGAGATTTAATCGTATAATTTGAACTTTTTGATGATGGTGTGGAGTTGATAGTAGAGACATGGCTGTAGGATAGCCAGAAGCCCAGAACGTTACGTACTGAAATTCCAGTACTTGGTGTTGTTCTCTCGTAATCGTCCAATTACGAGAGATCCCGTATACCTAATAGCATGCAAAACACGTTTATTAGATTAACCGTCTTTCATAATAGGGTGGCAGATTCGAAATCTAGAAAACATTGTCTTAGATTAGATCATATGGAGTAAATAATTTTCACAAAGTTTGCCCTTGTGAGGATTCGAACCTGAGATTCAAGAAATTTTCGCCCATATTTTAACACTAAAATGTCCCCATTTATTTGGATAATTGGATGTTTATTATTCCTTGTCGACTAATAAAGTTCCTCAATACGTATAATAGGAAATCGTATATATGTGGAAAAAAAATTTAAGTTAAGAAAATATGCAGAGTCATATGATGGATAAAGGAAAATTTTCTTCTCTATGATTAGGAATTTGATGTGATTTTATATTTTTGTCGGTTTTTAAATTTCTAGTTAATTATATACTGATTATAGGAGTAAAAATGTGAGAGTTGCGATAATTTCGAAAAATCTTTCCGAAAAAGGGGAAGATTTCAATTAAAAACTCTAAATATGTGAAGATACGAAAAATTAAAATTGAGTTTTTCTATATGGTACTATCTAAGTTTTACAAATACTACGTGATACCTTTCATTTTCCAAAAAGTACGAATAATCTATAATAATAATTTTACGTAATTTATTTTCGCAGTACGTATTTTACTCATTTCAGTACATTTTGCACAATTTTTTCCATTTACCTACCCTTGCTAAAAACAAAAACAAACCCTAATTCTCTCCAAGTGCAACAACTCCCCCTCTCAAATCTATCAAATTTATTTGATTATAAAGCCTAAATTGTTTGAAGAACATGTATATAATTCATAAATTACAATCTATTAATCAAATTAGTTATTCAATGTTTCTTTTTTTATAAGAATCTGGTTGTTCTAATAGGGTTTGAATTAGTTAGATTTTTGTATTAGTTGTTCGTTGTTGGTCCGAGGGTAACACGAGGAGCGACGATGGCATGGTGGGCCTGGAGAGGACGGCCGACACGAGGAAGGGAAGTGCAGGAGTGTAAAATGAGGAAGGGCGGCGCACATGGTGGCACGGACAGAGGTTGCCATTAGAATTTAGAGGTGACGAGTGCGAATGACGGCGTTCGGTTGTATAGAAAGATGTACGTTGGTTAATTAGACTGTCGGAGATAGGCGTGGTGGTCGCCTGATACTGGTGATGGCGGAAAGAGGTTGGTGGTCATTGTGGGTGGCTAATGGTAGACTGGTAGTCACGGTGTTGGGTAGGTGGCCGCTAGTGAAGGTTCGCTGACCACTAGCAGTTTAGTAATACATCTGGAGTAAATTGGATGAATTTTGCTTTTTCGTTTTTGTCCAATGTACTACTACTGTAACATAATAATGCTTGTGTTTTACTTTTTTTTCTTCTTCTTCAAATGTACTTCATAGTACTAGTACATTTATAATTGTAATAGATGTGTTTGTAAAATATTTTATCAACGAACTATACAATTTATCAACATATTACATAATTATTACGGTGTTATGAAAATAATTTATGAATGTAGTACATGATTAACATATAATTTAAATTTTGTTCATTAACCATAAGACATGTGAAATTAGAGAGAATAGATTAGAGAGAGAGAGGTTAGAGAGGGAAGATAAGAGAGGAAATGAGAGGGGTATAATTGTCAATAGTGTACTACGATGAGTAAAATGTGTACTGCGAAAATCAACACCCTAATTTTATTAATTGATGTGAGATATTCCAATGAACAATAATTTAAGACTTTTGGTACTAAACTTGTCATTCATAGTAGAGGTGATCATTTAGGCAACGATTAATCAAGAAACATTTGAAAAGTAGAAGATATTTTGGAGTTTGGTGTGTCCACTAGAACTTGTCTATTGATAGGTTTGCAAATAAGGGACTTTAGCCAATGACAAAATAGGGCGACAATAACGCCACTTAAATACAAGCTAATTATATGACCCGTAATTTACTATTCATTCTCTCACAACTAGAGTGATATTACTAAAAACGGTAGCGAATTTATTATTACCTGACTAAAAGTAAAATACATAGGACTAGTAAAATACGATAGCTTTCGTGCACTTCCATCGATCTTAGCAAGGGAGCGAATGAAGAGGAACATCTTTAACTTCAATCTCTTCAGTCACATGCTGCGGTGGGTTCAACATGTTTAAAGCTTCCTGACATGCTGATATCATATCCATTGGATCTGGATCCAGATCTGGATTTGCTATCGTTGGATTTTGTGGGTCTAATAAAAAGTGTAATAACGAATTCTCATAATCATTATTATAATCACCATTAAGATCTTCTAAAAAGTTATAATTACCATATGTCTGATACTGATCCCAGTCCAATAATTCGGCACACGATGTCGATGATGGGTTGACATTCATGCCGGAGATGCTTGCATCCGCCATCAACTTATTCGTCGATACGCTCCCAATCAACGGTTGAACCGAAGGGTAAACCGAAGGGTAATCTCCACAATTGTAGTTGGTAGTATACACGTTAACATTGTGATTGTCATTGTTGTTATTTTCACCGTAAGTATTAACATTGTACAAGTTACCGCCGCGGTTAATATCATCGATAACAGGAGATTCTTTATAAGAACTTTCACCTTCTATCATCTCATCTACTTGTAATTCAAAGATTTCATTTTGTTCTCTTTCAGACTTCTCTTTAGGAGTGAGTACATTCTTCTTATATATTCTACACAATATGAACTTATCCAACTGCAAATACAAACCAAAACCAACATTAAATATCTTGTTATTTTATTTTTTATTTTATTTTTTTGAAAAGATTATCATTTCATTTAGGGATATTCTTTCGTATATCCCTTAACTTTTTTATTTTCTAAGATGTACCCCACTTTTCTTGCAAAAAAAAGTTTGACCGTCAATAACTCTTGGTTACAAGTTCAGAATACGATAAAACTTTTTTTTCAAAATTAACCGTCTTTTAAGAGGTCTTCAGTTTGAAAAAGAATTCACCGACGTCTTATAGTCGGGAATTATGGTCGGTCAAAGTTTATTCGGTTAAAAAGTTTTGACCAACCATAACTACCGGCTACGAGTTCAAAAAGCGGTGAATTATTTTTTCAAATTCAATGCCTTGACGAGATAACTCGTTTGAAAAAAAAAATTACCGTTTTCCAAACTTGTAACAGAGAATTATTGTCGGTCAAATTTTTTTTTAAAAACAAGGGATACACCTTAGAAAATGAAAAAGAAATTAGTGAGAATTGAGAAATTTAAGTACATACCCTCATACTATTAGGGTCGCGAGCATCGTCCCCATCATTAATAGAAGAATGCTTTCTTTTTATAACTTGAGAAGGTACGGCGGCGGCACGAAATTCGTGCATAATCCAAAGGGTCTTCTCACCCTTAGGAGGCTTGCCCTTGTAAAATACAAGGGCCCTCCTAGAACCAACTTTGACGCCATCCCGTTGGATGGCTTTATCAGCTCCGGTGGCTTTCCAATAACCATCACCTGCCTGTCGATTTGGCCGACTCCCATTAGGATACTTTTTGTCTCTTGGTGTGAAGAAATACCACCCTTTGTTACCTTGGGGACAATACTTCTCTATGTATTGTAGTAGTAGCCACCAGAAGAAAACATTGTATTAACAACGATAAATTATACAACAACAAAAAAAAAAAAAAAAAAAAAAAAAAAAAAAGCATATAAAAGCCTAAAAAGCATAATATTATCGTTTTGAAAAATAAAAAACTACTCTGTTATACTATACATGAAAGTACTTATACAGTTATACTTCCATACCACTTTATCATAGTTTTGTTTTCGCAAAATCCCCTATCTATAAAAGCTAAAACATTTAGGGGTTGTGATTCGCTATTGAATTTTGGAAAAAAAATCTGATTTTTATTAATGTAGGCCCCATGATCAGCTAATTAATTAACTTCTCTCCTCCTCCCTCTATTCTTCTATTAATTCATTAATTAACAAGTAATCGTCATATAGAAAGTACTATTGATTATTCTTCTATTAATTCATTAATTAACAAGTAATCGTCATATAGAAAGTAATATTGATTGAATAATTTCTTCAGATATTAAGTTTTACAAAAGTTAAAGAAAAAGTATTGTATTAGAGGCAGATCGAATAATATCATATTAGTATTTTTTTTTTTTAATTGTGTATAATATTTTGTATATCAGAAATTTAAAGCAAACCATGCATTTTTTGCATGGTATAAAACTAGTTTTCATTGTTTTTGCAAATTTTATTTCCCATTTCCATACCACGTAAATAGATTGAATGACTAATGCTAAGGACTTTCTTCTTTGGTACGGAGTATTTTATATTTGTCTTCAACTTTCTCCTCTAACAAACAAATAAATAAGATATGGAATACATTTTATTTTGCTTATAGAGCCCCAAAACTAGCTGTCTAGCTCCATACAATACAAGTATACAACCTGTTTAAAAGCAATCTTAGATTGTCAAATCTTTTTTATTATAGGTTTATAAAAAAACCGCTAAAATATATGTCAAATCTATAAAGTATGGTACAAAAATACCGGTTAAAATTGAGTAATCAAAGTTAACGAGCACGATATAAACAAAGTAGTTTTTTTTCTAAAAAAGCAAAAACAACAGTCACAAACTCTACTCTACCATGCGTTCTTATTTAATTAAGGGTAACATTGTCATTGCACAACCCTTTGAGGGGCAAAATTGTCCAAGCCAAAGGTTATGCCGTTATGAGCACATACAACTATTATAATGTACGTAAATTAACGAGTTCTCCTTTTCTATATAGATTATGGATATGGAAACAAAATTAACATAGAAATAGAAATAGACTTAAAAAAGTATTATTAACATCATGATCTCGAATTCAACAAGCAAGACTAAGCATAATTGTGAAACGATCAAATTTTGACAAATATCCAAAAATCGTAAATAATTTCAGTACATACCAGCAAGGTTGTAATTTGTAAACAAATTTAAACGAATATCCAAAAATCGTAAATAATTTCAGTACATACCAGCAATCGTAAATAATTTCAGTACATACTAGCAAGGTTGTGACATGTAAACAAATTTTGACGAATATCCAAAAATCGTACAGTAAATAATTTGTGTACATACCAGCAAGGTTGTAATTTGTGAACAAATTTAAACGAATATCCAAAAATCGTAAATAATTTCAGTACGTACCAGCAATCATAAATAATTTCAGTACATACCAGCAAGGTTGTGATATGTAAACAAATTTTGACGAATATCCAAAAATCGTATAGTAACTAATTTCAGTACATACCAGCAAGGTAGTCAGGATTATGCTCGTAGATATTAACATCATGCATCAAATTTGGGTGCATCTTGCCATCATCCTTCATCCTTGGTAGTAAATATTCGATAATGAGCTCCTCATCCGATGGATCGAACTTATAACCGGGCGGAAACGAATTGAAATACTCCTCAATTTCTGCAATTGTTGTCATTGTCATTTTTTTTAGTTTTTCCTCTTTATGCTCGAGGGTTTAGCAAATTAGGTTAAAATCGTGAGAATTCTTGATTTTTTCTCTATTTATTTCTATTTATGGAAGTCAAATAGATGCAACTCTAAATCGGAATCAGACTAAGATTCTGAAAACATATAATTATTTTAACAATATTAACTGTATTTGTAAATCTAAGATTCTAATTATGATCAAACTTTATCTTATTCTGAAATTGTTTATCTTTTAAAATTAAAATCCTATCTTTAAGGGATTCTGTAAAAAAAAAAAAAATTATATAGTTGGGTTTAGTATTTTTTTTATTTCCCTTTATTTGTAATTTGTTACTCCGCGACACACGTGGCACAAAGCGTATAAACAATAAACAATAAACAATAAACACAAAGCTGGAAAAAATGCTAGGAACTTGAATATACACCATCTGTCCAAAAAAAAAAAAAAAAAAAAAAAAAAACTACTACTCCTATGACTGCAACTGTTAAGAGGTACAAATCTACATCGGTTTTTCGACATTATATTCAGGAATTTCGGTCTGTAAACATTCCCGAGTCATGGTATTAACTCTCTATATATAAGACATAAAACCTTCAATGGTAGCGGGTAATGAGTATGCTCCGGGAGAAAGAGTATCAAAATCCACATATACGCGCATTCAATGATAATGATCAGCTCTTTTTTGGTTACTGGGGGATGACGATCAGGAAGTCGTCAAGAAGCCCAACGAATGCTGCTGGAAGCCAACTTGCTTTCTTCATTTACAAGGTAGTCGATGGATTCCATTAATATAACGACAGGTGATATATTCAACATGCCCTATGAGCCGTTCTCCAATCCATTGGTCACAACGCCCTACACGACAAGATAAAACAAGAAATAAGAATTTAGCATCACAAATGCAAAAAAAAAATTAAAAAATGCGAAGAGCAGCTGGGCACAGAGGGGTGATTAATCGTGGATTGGGTACGGAATTTGTCAGAAAGTATCAACTGTCGGTAAGTATCAGAAACTTCCCTACTAAGCATGACATGGGGTTGTCGGGTCAATGTGGATATCAAAAACTGCTCGTGACATGGGTTTGAAACAGGTAGGCACTAAACAAAGACGACAAATACATCCCGCACAGTGGAAAGTAATATTTGCCTGCTACTGCGTCTGACTAACAAGAGTAACAACTCAATTAGACAGGAGAAGACAGAAAAAAGGCTCTGGAAATAGGTGTCACGCCTACCGGCGCTCTACTTCCAGACTTCAACAATAAAGGATAAGAGTCGCATTAATTATTAATTTGGATAGGGGAAACAAAATGGCCCAATTAAATAAGATAATTATATATGTGCAGTATTTGACTAAGCCAGCATATGTCCTCAAGTAAGTTCAGCTGATTAAAAAGAAATCAAAATTCTACGATGTCAAACCTTGCTCCTTAAAATCTGTCATCTTCCTTGCATCACTCGATAATTAAGTACCAAGTCCTCAGGTTTTTTCCAAACGTACGCTCGAACAGTTGCCAAGCTCATTTCTGGGGATAACACCTGAAACACAAAGACACGCAGCAGAATAATATGAGAATTCGGTTTGAGACACCACCTTTTGAAACGTTCATTTGCCAGTCTTAACTGGTCAGAATAAGGAAAGGGCACATTCCAGTCATCCACTAAAAGTGTTTCCGGGGATAAAACGTTTGGAAATCCAATTAGCTATGTATAACATCATGTCTCATTAAAACTAAAAGTGTTGCATTCTTCTACACCAGATAAAAGAAAAACTAAGTGTCATACACAGTGATACATCCAGTCATCCACTAAATACCTTCTTATACGGTTATAGATATACTATACGCACACGCCAAAGTTCATACGAAGATGCGAGGAAAAATATGACTGGGGCTAAAAGAGTCACAGACACATTATGAAACAGGTGCTTCCACCAAAACCGGAATCCTGTCAAAAATGAAGCTACAAGGCCTATAACCATGGTATTAAATCTCAATTTGAGACACGATTTCAAGATCGGATGAATGTAGCCTGAACTTGATCGCTGTGCCATGAATGCGGTTGATATTGCCTCATTATGCAGTCACAGTAACCTTCAAAACCTTGATAACTTGGTCGAGATGATGTGCTGTGGCCCGGATTTAATACCATGGCTACAGAAGAAATAAAGAATAGAAAGACTCAAGACGGTGTTATCAAACTCAACTTACCTGATTATTGCACAAGATTTCAATAGAAGGCTTCAGTCGCTGCCAAGGTCTCAAACTACTTTTAAAAGAGCCGTCTCCTAAGGCCACTGAGTTCTGTAATGGACCTCCAGTCAAACTTGGAGCAAACGGCTGCTCTCCAACAGCACCGTCTAGTGGTTTTTCAAGGACCATCTTTTCAACGACATAGGTGGTCACCTATATTAAAAGACAAAAATAGGAGGATGCAATATATCCAAGTTAGATTCTGATTGTTCAATCACGAATAGCGACCAGTGCCATATACTGAGTGATTTGCAAATAGACAGTTGCATTAAACACATCTTCATCACGAAAAATTAAGAATTAGAAAAAGATAACTTAACCATAATGCTAAATCAGACCAAAACAGATGTCGACTATGTTGGTGTACCAACCCACAATCTAATTTTAACAGCAAAAACTATCAAGCAAAACACATTATCTGACCACAATTGATTTACAAAATATGCCTCAGTTTTATATATTTTTCCTGATTTGACAGTTCAGTAAAAAGTCTTTCTGCATAAAGGCAAAACTGCTCACGAGAACCAAGCAGCTCTACATTCAGCAAAAGAAAACCTAAAATTGCAATTTCTACAAGCAGTTAATTTTTTTTTTGAAAGTTACAAGTAGTTAATTCAGATGCACTAAATCCTTTTAACTCCACTAATAGTATTGTTAAAAAGTGACCATAATTTAACTACCTGGTTACCCTAGGTAGGTATATAAAATCTAGTATAAGTTTCATCATGAAATGTATCACAATAGGTCCATGGCACTGGAGGTTCCTAGATACTCTAGCCTTCACCACTACATCCAAAGCATGCAAGGTAATTGCTTTGAAGCAAGGGAGTCAATAGATTTAAACCTTTTGTATTCTTAATATGCGGGGGGCACTCAATTTCCCTTGTGTTAGGATTTGGACGGGAGACCCTTCACATGGATATAGGTAAAAGCTGCACCTGAAAATATACAGCATCATCCAATAATTATTCATGAACGTGAAGCAAGTAAGAAAATAAAGATTTCAAACTTCTAATTTTCAAGCAAGCTTAGAACTCATATCAAGGTCGAAAGAGAAAGCACTAACAGTATTTTCTACCCCGTAATAATTCAAACTGTCTTAACTACTCCGTAATAAGATTGATATTTCTACAGCCAACAGCCAACAAAAGCGGTATCTCAACCATAGCAGATACAAAAGCCTGTCTCCATGGTGAGAAATAACCTTTCAGTCGTAGCTAGGTAGAACTTCTACAAATTTGAAATGCAACGGAAAATAAGCAACTAACTAATTGTAATTAGATGATTGATAACAGAAGTATAAAAGAGTAAACCGATTCCCAACCACCCACCTTTTTATTTGAAGGCAAGTAAGGACGAAGTGTCGTATTACCACTAGCAGTCCAGCGATTGAGTCAATATAATTTCAAGACTCCAGACTTCAGGTCTGACCTATTGGTTGATTGACTAAAAGACTAAACTTTTAAAAGAGAAGACATAAACAGAGTATCAAGGCACAAAATTGGCAAATATTTGAAGGATCTTGACGTGACTTCTTAATTCTCATTAGCTAACATTTACACAAAAAATTTATGCCGAGAAATTACTTTGTATTCTCTCTTGGAGGCAGGCGGTTCTTCACAACACAATCCAAAACCCACCAAGGGAAGTCCTTTTCATCTTCAGTGCCATCTAAGGCTGTTGTTTTTTTCCGCCACACACCCCCTTGAGAACCCTCCGTAATAATGGAAGGAGGACAAGAAGCAGAAAACTCAAATGGAGGATACACCATCGAATCATTTTCTGCATTACTATCTATCTCAACACGTGAATGGGTCATGCTTCTGGCAGATATATCCTTTACGGACTGAACTTCACCATTTGGCAATATTTGAGATCCTAATCTTTGCTTTCTTTTCGCTGACCAATGGGCTAACAAACCCTTGAGTGTTTCTCGAGCCAGGTTCACCTGCAGAATACCAGTATTTTACTTATCATTACTTAATGCAATTCAATAGAAGCATAAAAATAAAATAAAGGCTTAGGTTACACTTAGATCCTTTCTTTCAAAAATCAAGAGACTAGATCAGCTCAATACATGTCTCTGAGACTTGACCTAGAAAATACTCCTCCAAAACAATAAAAACTCAACTAAGTGGAGATGCAAAGTAACATCAGACTATATATACACTTAAGCAAAAATAAACGATGCACAAAGTAGCAACACTACACTACAGACCATGTAATCAGATACAGGAAGTTATTGCTGCACACTCCAAGAGTATTGACAGGTTTTGCAGCAATAAAATATTCTCACATATAGTTCCTACTATCGCTGTGTAGCAAAGTTAGCTGTCTAGGTTGCTTTACAGGTTGGCTAATTCTGCCTTTCCCCTGTTATAGTGTGATATAATGTTCACTGACATGGACATACAAAAATGCGCATGATCGCAGCTTCCTCAAGATGAATGTAAAGCCACAATCAGAAAAGGCTTATAGTTCAAAATAACCTAATACTAATACCAAGGCTTCTAAATACTAGCTTAGAACTGTGGGTGTGAGGAGGTTAAAATATCACAATTATTATCATCACTTTCACAGCATCTATATGATAATATAATGGGAAACTAGTAAAACCTTGTCATCTTCAGGCTTCCCTACTATGTTAAGATCAACAGAGTACATCTCTGCAGAAAAGCATTGTGGCGTCTCCAAGTGGATCGACAGACTGCCAAGCCTTGTGTCCACTGTGAACCAAGCGGGAATGCTCACCTGAAGTTTCAAATAAAAAATAACATAAACAAAGCAATCAATCTGAAACTAGAAAAACATTCAACTCACTACAATGTAGAAACTCTAACCATTTCGAAAAGCTCCTTCTTCTTTTCATCAAATTCTACCTGGAGAAGTACCATGGAAAAAGAATTATGAAAAACTGGTACCCAAGAAAGATCTCAGGAAAAAATTACTGAGCACAAACCTCAACTTATGCCACCAAAGTAAAGCATGTAATGTGGCCTTATTCTAACAAATATAAGTGTTCCTGCTAATATCAATTTCACCACACATTAAGGACACTATCATCTAACCTCGCCGTAATCTTCAATGATGACGCCTCTGGTTATCTCCCATAACTTCACAGAACCAGAGGTATCCTATCATACAGAAACAGGAAAAAAAATATTAGGCGTCTATATCTATGGCAAGCAAATCGACAATCATAAAGTATGATGCTAAGAACAAGAAAGTTAACATCAACATCCAACAATGAACAAAACATAGTATCATGTACCTTGGTAAGCACATGCCTCCGGTTATTTAATACCTCGTGCTGCACAATAGCTGGAGTTCCAGGAATAGTTAAAATTGGCTTGTGGTGGACTGGAATCTATAATACAAACAAGAATCAGATAACAAGCATTAGTATTACAGGTTCAAAGTTGAAGAATCTGAGAAGTACGCAGGCAACTTCCACAAATTAACATGAGTATTACGCATTGCTAGTTTCAAAAAAATATATATATATATATAAACATAAATCATTAACTATAGGGTAACATTTTTCAGAATGTAATTAAGAAGTTAAATAGGTGAAAATCTTCCATTTTTCATAACAATGAGAGTCTAATTTGCCTAAGACCAAGGTGCTATAGCTCAAAAGGTCAAAGATTAACCATTTCAGAACAGTCAACAGCAGTTCCCACATAAATTCAATCATGAAACATGACTTCCAATACAAAGATGCAAGTCCTAGTCTTAGACAAAAACGAAATATTTCTCCTCATGGATACATGAAAATAACTTCAAAGGGAGTATAATAAAATCTTACCGGAGAAGATCCCTCTAGAGAAGCCCTGGCCCTAGAAAAGGACAAATTTCCAGCCAAAAATGACCCTCCTTTTTGAAACACTTTCTGAGGACTCTGTCCTTCAGCTGGCCATCTATGAACCGAAGAATCTGTAGTGGCAACCCAAATGCTTTCATCATTTAGTGCCAACTGAAGAATAGGGTGCTCTTCTGCACAGATCAAGATGCTCTCTCTGGAGGATAAGTCCGTCAAATACAACTGCAATGTATAAAGATAAAATGTATTCAAATCTCACAACAGAACAAGCTGGGAGGCAAAGGACAGATGGAAATAATCTTGGCAAACAGTATAAATAAACTCCTCAGAGTCCTCACCGATTGGTCTCTACCACCACTATAAACATGGCTAAATGTTGCCGTACTTGCGAGGGCCCACACCGAGTCTGTATGAACAGCATAAGAATGTACACAGCGCTGCTGACCAAGATCCCATAGTCTACATGGAAAAGGAATAATGGTGAAACATACAAACAAAAAGCATGTTTCTCGCAAAAAAAAAATGCTAAAGTCTTTTGTTTATATCTTCATTCTTCACTCAACTAATTATAATGGATATACCCTCATGGCCGAAAAGATGAGAACACTAGTGAGTAGTAAGGTCACAGGACCAATAGAATGACTATGGGAGAAGGTATACATCATACCAAAAAAAAAAAATAAGATCAACCTCACAAAATAGAGCACTCCTACCAGAAGGATTTTAATTTAAAAAATTGGAAATATAGCAAATCACACCCATAAGTTTGATATTATGTGCAATCAAGCCCCTTAACTTTTAAATGTAACAAATCGACCCCATAAGTTTCTTTTAATGTGCAATTAACCACATATCTCATTTTTAGGAATAAAATTTGCTAATTAAATATTTTACTATTATTTAAAAACAAAATTATTGATTAGATTTTAATCCAAAAATTCATGATTATTAAAAAGCATGTTCAAATATTTTTTATTTATTTATTTTGGTGAAAAATGTTCATAATATGAGAATTGTTAATTAAGTTACAATGAAAAGTTACATGACCAAATTTTTGTTTATACTAAATTTGGTTCGCATTTCGTTAAATATGTAAATATTATATGTAATTTTTAATAAATATATTTAAAATAGTTTTTATAATGGAAAACAATACTCCCTCATATTCTCTAACATCTTCCACATTTCCTAAAACGGCAAATTCACAAAGATCTTCCACTTTCCTTATTTATCTATCTTTCGTGGTTATAATAACTTATGACCCCAAATTCTCTCTTATTTTCATTTACATCCACATATCATCCTTCCACTAAATTCTAGCCAAAAACAATTGTACAAGAACATAGAGAATAGGAGGGAGTAGGTTTTAGTTAAAAAAAATGGCAAAAAATTTGATTTGTGCTTAATTGCACATTTTTGAAAAGTTATGGGGCTAATTTGCTACGAGTGAAACTTAGGGGGCTGATTTGCACATAGTCCGTAAGTTATGGGGGTAATTTGCTACATCCCCATTTAAAAAATTATACATGATACCAACAAGACATATTTGGTCCCTCCTCTTGCACATGGGTGGTATCCACTTTGTTTATATTTAATAATTTCCTTTGTGAACATACAAAAAGTGAAGAAAAGTAAGGAAGTAGAATAACCAAAAACATACAAGCATACCTGATCATTGAATCAGAAGAACCAGATATACAATACCTGTAAGATATCAAAATGTAAGCCATTTGACTAGAGTTAAGTCATTTATTCATTAAATACAACAAGTCGAGCAAACCAAATCATAAATATCATAACATATTAAACATTCTTAGATGGAGCTCATAGATGGATATAGCCACTAGAACAACCAGTATGTCTTACAGACTACATTCATGTTTTTGTTTTAGAAGTAACAATCCCGCTGTCCATGGAAAATGTTCCATATTCCATTTTTGGGTGGCCATGAATAGACATCCACTAAGAATCTCTTCTTTTCTTGTATAGAATATGTTATTTACTTATTTGTGATCATTATGGTTTGTGAACCTCTAATCTTGTATTTTTCATCCATAACTTACTATGTTTCTTAATTTTTGCGTAAAACAAACCATGAGGTTTTTCCGTAGATAGAGTGAGTAAAGTAATTGAAGAACACCCAAGCATAAAGGAAGACCAGATGCCCATTAATGAAAGAGAAACATATCATCAATTGAAGGCACGAAGAAAAACCTCCGACTCTTAACCATCTGGCAAATTGTATCCACAACAAAAAAAAAAAAAAAAAAAAAAAAATGCTGCAAAGAGAAGTCACAGGAATAGAGCTCAGGTTTAAACCAACCCACATCTTCTAAACTAGGGTAAATCCTCAAAGAGAATGAGACATGAAGGTTTCACAAACCATTGTTATCAATGATTTCATTGAAAGCAACGAGAAGAAGAAAAAAAAAAGGCAACACGAATAAAACCTGCCACTAGAATCCAGCAGCAATGCCCTCACATTATCTGTATGTCCTCTCAACTTCATGGTTTTTGAACCAGACCTAGGATCCCAAACGCGTACAACCTAAAAAGGAAAATGGAAACAAAAGGGAATGCCCATTACAATCCTAATATCTCTAAATACATCTATGTATAATGTTATATCTTTTATTTGATGCAGTAGCTAGTTAAGTTAATACTTTCAAGACAGAAATGCTTCTATAGGATTATTATTTGAGAATCAGCCTGTAAAGTTAATTATTATCAATTCTACCTTCAGATTTTATAGACGTTCTATTCTGACAGGCAGAACCGTCGGACCTTCATTGAACAAATTGCAGAGAGGTAAAATGATATATAGCTGGCCAAAGCACTGGTTACCTTTTCTGTTCCACCAGAAACAAGTATGCTTCCGCTATCATTCATTGCCAATGCATACACCGATTCCTTGTGTCCTTTGGCAGCAGTGGGAACATACCCATGACTAGGACTGGGATGCGAAGAGATGTTACTACTAGAGTTTATAGTACGTAGGCTGGTCACTGGGGAAATGCCTGATCCACCATTAATTCCATTTGACGATTCTTCTTCTGCAACATCATTTAACTTAGAAACTGGAGCAAGTGCAGCTTCTATATCCCACACAAATACCTCTCCACCGAGGCCACCGGAAGCGACAATGTTGGTCTGAAAATACAAAACAACAATACAGAATAAGAAAATGATGAACATGTATGACAACAAAGCACAATTTAAGGACATTCAATGGCAACTGTCCTTAAAACAACAAACGAACATGTTAACCAGGCAACATTATTCACTTGTGTAAAAGATACTGACAAAGAAATTACATTTTTTTCAGCAGCGGCAAGACAGGTAACGTAGTCAGAGTGCTGACGTAAAGTCTTCGTGCAGGCACCATCAGATAAGCAATTCCATGTCTGCAGAAAATGACATCAAACAGCACACTTTTATTTCGACCGAAGATGACAATCAGGAATGCATACAAGAATGTTAATACAAATATCAGCTACTGCTGACCTTAAGTGTAGTGTCTGAAGAGCAGGATACAAGTGTATGATCGCCTAAAATAACCGCATCATTTACCTGTAAAAGATCATTGAGAATGTCTGCCAGATACAGACAAATGGACATAATAACTCCAAACAACACACGAAAATCCAACAAAACAGCAGCTATAAGCTCCTAGACTGACCAGATATGAAAAAACAAGATCACAATGATGGCAAACAAACACAAGAACATAGATCATATAATATGGAAACATGGTACTTCATAGTAAGTTTGGGTATTGACATTGCATCGTGACCGTTTTGAAAGTGTTTTGAGGGATATCGTGGCCATATTTAAGCAGGTAGCACCCGCATTTATGGCACACATGCACAGGAAAAGAGATTAGGTAGCGGGCCTAGCGGCAACAGAATTGAATCAAGATAGAAGCTAATACTTAATAATGAATCGCAAAAACAGTAAGAAAGATACCCAATCCACATGTGACTCAAACGTAGTTGAACAGGTAGCAGAATCTTCATCTAATGCCCATCTCTTTAATGTACCATCACGGCAACCAGTAAAAAGATAATCAGTTCTGTCGGAGCCATTAGACTTTAAAACATCCAAGCAATTTATTCCTGCGCAGTGCTGGCAAGAAGCAATGAACAAACCAGGTTGAGTAACAAAAACACAACATTGCTAAATTAAGCAGGGAAGATACAAAATGACATACAGAGTTCCAATAGACTGTAAGAAGATTTAACAAAGTAGCGTATGAGCCGCACATATCGCATACTTATATGGAAACATTAGACAAGTCAAGGAAAGTTGAGACAAAAATGCAAATATGCAACCTGAATAAGTAGGACATACAGATACACAAGGCATTTTCAATTAGAGCCTTTGCAAAAATTTTAAACCGACGACTATAAACTGAAGAGCTTCTGAATGATTCCACAACCAAAGTAACCAAACTACATCACACAGAACTATGTACAGAGAGAAAACATATGCTACAGCTAAAGAGAGTAATAATTATAAAATCAACACTCCGTCAACTCAACCAGAAATTCATGAAAAGAGACGATTTTATGCATAAAGACACTTGTCCAACACATGAAACAAATCCCATTTCAGAGACCAAGCTACAATTCAGGCCATGTAGTGTGCATAGATTAATAGTACCATGTGTTGCCAGTCATCGTGTTTCTTCCTGGCCGAGAAGTACAAAACAGATAGGACATTGCAAATACCAAAAAGGTAGGAGTTAACGGACTAGCAGCAGCATACAGACCTTTGAGTCATCAGATGCATTGAGCACATACGTAAATCGCTTCTCCTTGCGAGGGCGATTTGAACCAGATGCATTCCCCGTGCTTCCGACGCGATGCATCGCGAAATTCCCAAAGAATAGTTAGAAGTATATTAAGACACTTAAATCCTTTGGCCTGCAGAGAGTGATCAACTCTAAAATTTGCAAATCTTGAATTACTATTTTTCATAACTCGGACAAAAATAATTCACTAAACCCAGATGACTCATGGAAGCAAATTCATATCATGGCTTTTAATTCAACTCTGTTTACGAATACTTCATTAAGTGTGCATCGAGTATCCATATGAATACATTCGAAACAAATTGGGCAACAATGTACGCAAGTTTCACCAAAAAGACTCTGAAGTCTGAACCCTTCATTAAGTAAGAAACAAATTTGACGTACACTGTCAGTTTGTTAACCACTTCCATTTGTATAGCAAAATATAAGTTAAGTGAATAGTTTAATTCTATCCACATATTAGGTGTAAAGCTATGAAGTATAACATCAAATGAGTCGGAAGGGCCCGGAACAATAATGAACATCCAGCCACATTTCAGGCATACGAGCGAAAAAGTCAAGCCTGAAGTGGTAGAAGGTCCACATCTTATCCTGGCATAAATCAAGATTATTGCAAATGATAAAGTACTGTATACGATAATCACATACTAACCCCATAACCCCCGGCATACTCCAACCTACCCCTCAGCCCTCGTGCTTTTTAAACAAAACCAATCCTTCACGCAATTTACAAAAGTAATCTTCTAAACGTGGCAATAAACCCCCAAACAGAAAGAGTCATACTTTAGTTGTAAAACACCAATCTGCCTAAAATTCGTAAATCTTGATGAACCAAAAAAGATTTTATTTACTTCATTTACTGCTTAATTTGTTTTTCAAAGGCAAAAAATTTACAAGCATTCGCACAAATTTACAATCTTTCACACCTTCGACAACAAACAATGTGCCGCGAGTTATGCCATCTCTTTTTTTCGCAAAAGACATTTCCTTTTTACACCCATTCAAGTTGGCGATTATTCTATTATCATCTCTACAGAATCATAAGCGCAATTTATTCACTACCAAACACAGCGGATAAATCTTCGGCTAAAAACACCTCAAAACCTTCCTATACAACAAATTATCACAAAACACTACGATCACTCCTCAAAGCATTCCCCCAATAAATTACTCAGACAAGTAGAATTGTCTCTCAATGAAAATTGCTACAAAACTCGTAAGCATAATATATCCACTAACACGCCTGTGTCGGAGTTTTCAGCTAAAAACACTACTAAACCTTCCAATACAACAAAAATCATCAAAAAACACCGCGATCATTCCTCAAAGTATTCCATCGAAAAACTAATCAGAAACACAAAATTTCCTCTCTTGTAATCACAATTTATCCACTCCCACACGCAGGGTCGAATTTTCCAGCTAGTAACACCAGCAAACCTTCCTTATACAGCTAAAATCACCATAAAACACCATGATCATTCCTCGAAACATTCTGCTGCGAAATTAATCGAGCACGTAAAACCTCCCCTCAATGAACGCCAATTCGCCGATAAATTCATTCGCGAGCAACACTAACAAGAACACCTCCTCTCAAACAAGCTAAATTACTTCAAATTTTCAACAACAAAGTTGTTTCCTCCAATCGAAAAACTCAATTACTACGTAGTACAGTATCGAAACAATCATGAATTAATTATACTGCGAAATTTCAATCAAAATTAATAGAATTAACATTAATTTAACCCTAATTTTAAGAAAATGCGCGAAATTCAATGGAGCGAAATAAAGAGGTGAATTTACTAGAATAAGCTGCGATGTCGTAGGAGAGAGAAACGGCGGACGGCGGTGACGGCGGCGGTGACGGCGGCGGTAGTGGCGGCGGCGACGACTAGAGGAAGAGTTATTGTTTATGTTAAATTATTGTTATAGAGGAATGAATAGACGATGGTAAAACTAGAAAGTGATAAACATGTTTTTGATCGACCTTTGTTTGATAGTGTTTGTCGGATGTTGTAACTTGGAAGTCCAACACATCACGAAACAATTCCGTCAACATTATATTCGCCCTTATACAATATTTATACGGAAATTAAAAAAACTATCATTTACAAAATAAAAATAAAAATAAAAATAATATTGTATATTTATATGGGGTTGTTAATTAGTTTGTTTTGTTTAATAAAATTGGATTTGATGATCGGTTTTATTTGAATTGGGTTCATTTGATTAACTTTAACTGTTTAAGTTAAAAATTGGTGATGAGTTCATTAAGAATGACGGGTAAGATGATGTTATTAGGAGAGTTTGATAAGTCTTATGTATGTTTAATTATTGAGTACATTCGATAATGGGTAGTGGATATATGAAGGATATTTTAGCGGGTTTAAATATCAACAAATCGCAACTATAAGAATTTATGGGTGGAAACAACATTGAATAATAATTTATTGTTATAAATGATCTTAAGTTCTTAAATCAATATAAATATCACATGTTATTGTGTGAGTATTCACGATTAGTATGTGATGTGAAATTTGACAAGTTTATAGGAATCGTGGTGTATTCCACCTTCTATTCCAATATTTGGTACTACTCATTATGAGTGGTGAAACTTCTGGGCGAGTCGGAGTATATATGCTGATCCCGAGGCGGGCGGACGTGGCTAGGTGGACCAAGCCCAGCCTGATGCAGTGGGAAGGTCAAAACAGGTCGGCTGAAGCCTGATGGAAATGAACCCAAAACCGGCCCGTTTGGATCGAGAGCGAGCGGGTTGTTTAATATAATTTCAAGTAATATCAAATTATGGAGGGACAATGGTGGATTTGGGCAGGTCGGGTTGATTTCGTGGACCCGAATCTAACCTTAATCTATGACGAGGTTGGGTTAAAATAGACCCGAGGGTCGGGTTAGGTTCAGATGAGTCAAATCAGCCTTAAAGTTTGACTGGGCCTAGTACTCACCCCATCGATGTGCAATATTATTATTCCATAATTACCTATTTTCAATTTAGTAAGAGGTTTGGTTCACTAGTTAGGAATGAAATGGATTGGAATGAGAAATCATAGACGTACGAGGTTCAAATTCCATACATTCCAAAATATGTTTGGTTCATTAGAAAAATAAACATGAAAGAATGGAGTTTGAATCTATGAGGAGGAGATGGGTATATGAGATTCCAAGGGGTTAGGGTGGAATGAGAATCCATCCGGATTCTAACTCCATTCCAAAACACCCCAACCAAACACTAGAATGACTAGAATCCGTTCCATTTCATTCCAAATCTCCCAACCAAAAATAAACATGAAAGAATGGAGTTTGACTCCATTCCATTCCAAAAATAAATATGAAAGAATGGAGTTTGATGATGTTAATGTGTTTTGTGTCTCTTTATTTAATAATTTTGCTGCAAAGGATTGATCGAGCTAAATATAACATTACATCTCATGTAATGTAGTATCATATAGTGTTACATCTCACAACTCATGTCCCTTAGTTTAGATTATACTAGTTGGTTGCACGGCGCGCGATGCGCGCCGTCCCCCAAGTTATTTTAATCGCTTATTTTCAAATGCGTAGTATCGACTCTTGATTTGGTTTGGTTTTCTATATATTTTGAGTAGCGATCACAATGAAAGTCTCGTCGTAAAATTTTTTGTTGTCGTTCGAATCGATTGCAAACAAGATTACATTCGTAAATATTTCTTATCTAACTTTGTTGGTAACATGAGTATACGATCTGGTTCGGTTCTCTGTGCATGTTTAGTGTCGATCACAATGAAACTCTTGTTGTTATAGTATTATTTTGATGGTTGAATTAATTGGAAATAAAATTATAACCATTCGTAAATAATTTGTATTTAACTTTGCTTGTAACATGAATATCCGAATACAACTAAACTTTTTGCTTAGATGGTTAATTGTTAAAGAACACAATTACATGGAATACATAAGACATTAGTATTATATTGTCCTTTGCTGCGAAGTAAAGTAAACATCACATCTCTTCTTCCCCTTTCTCCTTCCTCATACTAATCGCTCTTTTCTCCTTAACCCTCCTTACTCCTCTTCCTTCTCCTTTTCCCCAACCTTCCTCACCCTCTACTTCGTCATCCTCTTTATCTCCCTCTTTTCTCTTCAACGCCGTCGCATCCTAAACCACCTTCTCTTCTTCAACCTCGTAGTCCTCCTTTTTCCCCTTTCTCCTTCCCTATACCTTCTATGTTCCCTATCCTCCTTTTATGTATTCTTTATTTTTCCTTCTCCTCCACTTCCTCTCATATTACTTCTCCCATTTTTTCAAGTACTCCTCCATATCTTTCACTTTTTCCTCCCCCTTCCTTCCTCTTTCTCCTTACTTTTATCGTCCGCATACTTTCATTTTCCCCTCTCTACCCCCTCTTCTTTACCCTTACTCTCTTTCTCGACCTTCATCCCTTTCCCCTTCCTCCTCCCTTATAACTTCCATTTTTCCTCCTCCCCCACTTACTCTCATATTATATTAGTCTTCCAATTTTTCCTCGTACTACTCCTCCCCTTCCTTCCTCTTACCGTTCACATTCTTCCATTTCCCTCTCCTTGCCTCTTATTAACTTATAGGTCTTGCTTATGAGTGTCTGAAGTTAAGACCTCTCACAATCCTCTTTTCATGTTTTAACATTATTTAAATAAGTTGTGAGTGTCTTCTTAAATTTAAGAAAGTCTTAAATAAGAATTTGTGCTAAAGCAATGGTAGCTCCAAAACAAATTGTAGCTAATCCATTTAAGCACGTTTTTACATAGAATTAAATCCTGAACCATCATAGATAAAGCAAATCCCAAGGCTTACACTAACATGTATAGATGGATAGCCATCACTCCGTATCTCTTGGCAAGCTGCATTGCGTCACTGCCTAGAATGACAATTAAGTGCCGATGCAAAAGAGTATGCCAATTTCCTGCTTAAACCTTTACAACATAGTAATATAGTATGTGTTCAAAACAGTTGGATCTCTATCGTTTATAACGTCACCACAAGACGGTAAACATAATGTTTAATTGTGGCCCATCAACGCCGTCTTTTAATTTTTAAGCCACTAAGCAATGTACTAAAGCAAAATAGTACAAAGCCAATTATCTTTCAGTTGCTACAACACTAAACTTCCTTACAAAACACACCTTCTATTGATGCATTAAATTAAACTATCCTTAAGTCCCGTAAGAGTACGATTCTACATAATATCAATAAATAGAGTCATTCCTATTAATCTTTCACAAAATAAATCTATGACAACCACTATGATCTTCTATTCCTAAACCTATGGAAGATAAAAGGTTGGATGTATGACGTATGGGTGCAGCGATCGATCCATGTTATAACATCAAACATCAATCTGCAATAAAAAAAAGGAAAAAAACAATAAAAATGTAAGCAAGGTAGAAACCAAGTATACACTATGATAAAGCCACAATACTTCCTTAACCATTCTACCAGCTACCAGCTTCCACTCAGAGCTTGCAAATAGAGCAATAAGCGAGTAACAAATTTGAAGACTATAGTAGCCTTAGCACGTGACTTGTACATAAAATACTCACAGTTTTCAATTTCGATCTTAGTAACAGGTTTGACATTTTCCCACTTCTTCCCTCCTTCCTTATCTAAAGAAACCAAACCTAGAGTCTCATCTCCTCCTCTCCCTCTCAATCTTAGCTAAACCAAGCATAAACTCTGTTTGCCTCTATCGTTCTCCCCCTTCCTTCTCCTCTCCTCCCTCCTCACATAGGTTTGACACTGAATTACAAATTACGTGAATCTACATGATTTAGGCAAGATGATATCCAAGTTTTTCAAAAGGTAAGTAAAAATACCAACATAAACGGTACCAATCTAGGCAAAAACAGAGGTCCCTAATAGGACTTTGGAACTTGGAAGTTAAATATCAAAGAGACAATCGTCGTATCCTATTGCATTTTTCTAAATAGGTTCATCCTTGTCGACTATATAAGCACGTCATTTCGGTGTTATGATATATATGCAGGTAGTCCTATATAATGTAGAATCAATTATGGGTACATCACACATGTGAAGGCAATCTATTCTTGATAGGTATGTAGCTAGTTGCAATTTAAGCAAGAATCAATACGGGTACACCACATGCGAAGATGGAGTGAAAATCATATGTGCTCACCGGCCCTCTACTTCCCTCCCTCTCAATGCTCTCCTCTCTCCCTCACCATCTAAACAAAACCAAACACCATTTTTTTCCCCTTTCCCATATTCCTCTTAATCCGAGAAAAAATAAACACTAACTGTTTTTCCATCAATCTTTCTCCAACTCACTTCATCTCTCCTCCCTCCATCCTTGAACCCTCTCTTTCCCCCTCCGTCATATGGTGTCGCAAAACTGCTAATTACGTGAATCAATATGATTTGAGGAAGGCAAGATTCTAATTGTACCCAAAGCGAAGAAATATATCTCACATATAAATACTAACGCTAACAGTAACAATCACAAAAACTGAGGATCCTAATGTGACCTAGAAAGTCATAGATCAAAGTGATAACTATCGTACCAAGGGAAGCTCAGTTTTAAAAATGGAAATATAAAACTTTTGAAATGGATAGCTTTTACTTTAACAAAAAATAGAGAAAATAAAGTAACACATACTGGCTTGTCGAAAGATGGTCCGTAGAAAAGAATGCAGAGTTATCATTTGTTGTCATCCAAAAGAAAGGATGTTCATGTCCTGCAAGGCATTCCAAACATAAAATTAGTTGTAGGAGAGGAAGAGAAAAGAGATCACTGACATTCCATAATTACCCAACAACAGACCAAAATTAAAACAAAAAACATAATAGTTGACAAAAAGTCCACAACTATATATTCCCTCTCATCTAGACCAAAAGTAACATGGATCCACTTTTTGTGAGGAGAAAAGTGGGTTCATGTTACAACTAATAAATTAAACACTAAAACAAAAAGTCGACACTTTTTTTGTGAGTAACACTACTAAAATAAATTAAACACTATCATTTGAATTGAAGCAAGGCTCAAAACTTCCCACTAAGTTCAGATGCATTCCCATCTTTCTTGCATACAACTAATAATATATCTTCAAATTTCCAAGCCTCCTCTAAGTTTCAGGTGCCAATATATTACATCCTACCTCCATTCACCAAAAGTGAAACCTAGACATACCCACCAAAACCTCCATCATTGTCCGCCACTCTTCAAACAACAGAATACCTCTTTTTTAAAGCATAACAACTCGATCATACCCTCCTCCTTCTCCCCCTTGCTCCCCCTCTTCCTCCTACCCTCTCATCTTTACTTAATAGCCAGTAAATGGAATTATATAACTATTTTTATTATAATTGCAGGCTTGCAGCATCGAAAGTCTAGAAAGATGATAATTGCTCAGCCACTCAGACACACCCTAAGACCCTTAAATTAAAAAGTTTACTACCTTAATAAGACAACTGAACCCAACTATCTATAGACAGTAATGTATTATTGGTATTTTTTTCACAAAATTCTGGTACAGCAGAAATCAAAAATATGCAGAAAATCAACAAGCTGCTGTAAAATTATATTGTAGCAAATTTCTCTTTATAAATTGTTGATCAAATGTACGTTACCTACAAATTTGATTAAATTAACCAGAACGGTATCTACCCTGCACATGAGCCTACCGCCAATTTACTCTCTTTTCACACCCTCATCAGATCCATCATCCCCTTTGTTTTCTCAGTACTTCCCTAACACCTATGGCCACCAGCCATATGACCTTGGTAGCAAACACTTCTTCCATCCTCACACTGTTTCTTTTCTTTATTTTCTGAAATAGATCCAGATATTACCCATCCCCTATGAGCCTATCATCAATTTCTAACACCTCGCCCCTAGATTGCTTCTTTGTTCTCAAGCCTCAACCTTGATATCTTTATTTTTGGGAAAAGCCAAAAAGATACTCCGTGTGAAGAAGATGGAAAATAGTACAATGCTATGATTGAGTGGACTTAATGGAGATGGAGCCAACGGTACAACTTTAGTCTACAACTGTTTTGCATAAGTTATTAAGCTGGATCTTTTAACAAAGAGATAGAGAGAGGGTTTAGAGGATTAATTACGGGTGGTACGCGAAGGAGTTAGAATCAAATCATTGAAACCTAACGATTTGGTTGAACTCAAAACTATTGCTCTTAGAATCTGCCTATTCTCTTTCTCGCCATTCCTTCTTCTACATTTACCCCTTGGCTCACGCCCATGGCCGCACAACTTTACCCTGTATAGGTTGTATTCAAGACAGAGGTTGTTACCAGGTGGCCCGTAATAAAATTCGAGACATGAGCACAACAGCACAGTAATAGCAATCTTGTTATTGATCAAGAGAACTCACCTTGGTTACCATCTCACATCTGTCAAGATCATTAGATATGACAACCGCACCTAAACCATATCTGTGAAACACGCATATCAATGACTCTTGTATGAGACAATCATGTTTAACAAAACCATGCTCATAATAAGATGAGTAGTTTCAGGGAAGCCATAAAATCTTACTGGGTATCATTGGCCAATTCAATGGCTTCATCCTCAGAACTAAATGTTTTCACACATAACACAGCGCCGAAAACCTCTTTCCTCCAGACTTGCAAGGACGTGGTTACATCAGTTATAATCGTTGGTTCGACAAATTACCCTTTCTTATGATGTTGCAGAAGTTTATATAGAATATATAGTTAGAGAACACACACACGGCATAACAGCTTAGCAAAGTTAGCATTATTTAGTTAATGAATATCAGGCCAGTTAGTCAAGTAAAGGGTAACTTAAGGACCTAAGCTTTCATTTATTTTTACAGAAGATTTGTCACCCAAATTATAAAGTTACCGGATCTAATTTCTCCTATGAACCGTTCTATATTCTAAGTCATGAAATGAGCTCCACCATTGGCCAGTCACTTAGACATTGGCATTCAAAGGCATCAACTTTCTCATCTCTATATAGATAGCGAAAAGATTTCCGTTTTAACAACCAAAAACATCCAGATTATTGACCGCGCGATTTATGACGAAAAAAATTGTGCTCTTAATCTGTTGGACACACATAATCAAAAATCACGTTGCCTGCATCTAACACGCTTAATTTCATGAACAAAGTTTGCTTTTTTCTCCAAAATTAATCAAAACCTTCCTGAAGCCTTAAAAAACATAATTCCTAACCTAGCAAAAAGGGGAAATAATAAGCCAAATTGTAAAGTAGGTGGTTAGGGTTAGAAATCTAAATACCTGAGACAAAACGAACGATAAACCCAAATTCTTCCTCTTCCTTGAAGTATTGAAATTAATCTCCTGAATAATACAAGAGAGGAGGCAAGAGATACCTTCTCAAGTGTGGTAGCACGGGGGTGAACGCCTTAAATGAAAACCTGCAACTCCAACCCAGTCCATTTAGCCTCACATCTATTATATGAACATGAAATTCACATTTAGTGCCTATAATATTATAAAGAGCTCACCACTCATAAGTTTATTAAACGAATCAAAATTCACATTTAGTGCCTCAAAATACCTATGTCCATAAACTAACATGAATTCTTAGCGGAGTTCATGTGAAGTAAAAAAGTAGCAATCAGAAATACAGGAAATAATCAATCTAAAATGATTTTATACAACCACATACTTCTTTTGGACATCGGCTTCGCAAAAATCAAAGTCGGCCATAGTCTAGACCACATTTACCAATTGCCACGAACCTCCTTGGATAATAATTCAAAAAATCAAGCCGACACATTTCAATTGAAGAAGCCAATCAGATAAGCTTTAAACCCATCATCCCTTACTTACGCGCGGTGTGACGTAAAGTACAAAATTTCCGATAAAATAGGCAACATGATAAAGAGAACCATCCGATAGTACCTATAATGCTTGGCTAACAAGCTTTCTTGTTAGTATTTGCTGCGATTTCTCTTGAACATTTTGTCGAACACTCGGTCAACTATCGCTAGAAACTCATAACTCTGTCGCACCTTTGCCAACCCTCTCACTCCTCTATTCTGCTTCCTTCTCAAGTGCGACACAGCTTCTACGCCTAAACCCTATAAAACCACCAAATTGTGCAAGCTTTTAGTTGATTTATCTAGAAAAATATTGTGAAGAAAACCAATTGCAGATTAACAAGTGAGAGAACCAAAAAAATAAACAAGATAAGATAACAAACAGAAGCTTTGTATTGTATTGAACTACTAACTTGCAATTGGTAATCAATGGCGTCAAACCTTGTTCATTATAATGAAGACCATCTATTACTAAGGTAAAAGGAAGAGACCTTAGATTAGCTCCCCCCCTCCAAAAAGAAGCCAACTGAAACAGCGGGCGAGGTTAGTATATACCAGTTGAAGGAGTGAAGAGGATGAGACGATTTCACAAGCACCATGACCGTTTAGAAATTGTTGTACATATGAACAAACCTTTCGTAGCCTTTGTCAACAACTGCAATAACATCAAAAATAAAAAGAACTCAGTAATAAGAAATCCAATCGTAAAACTCATATTAAAAGTACAAATGTAAAAAATGCTAGCAAATAAACCAAAATGCACAAATTACTACAATTAACAAAAAAAAGGTGAAATTCAAAGAAATAAAAAACTACAATTAATAGAGGGCAACTAAAATCAAACAATCTCAAAAAATCTAATCCAAACCCTAACATTTAGACAAACTTGTGACGCCAGTAGTGGGATGAATGGAGCGCAAAGATCGTAAGGCAGAGACCAGTAAAGAACATATGCACTAAACTGCAATCAATGACTAAAACCCTTAATAATGATTAGAGATTAAACTAATCAACTCATACCCCTTTCCTTCCAAATATACTCAGATATTTGAACGCGCGCAATTGCACCAACCATGGCACCGACGTTGGATAAAAAGACAAACCAGGAGTACTACAACACACCATGCTTAAAACCCACAATGAAAATGATGAATTAATAATTAATAACTGAGTAATACCTTGGAAACCGTCAGGCCGAGATCTTTAGTAATTGCCGATTGAGTTGGAGATGAATAACCACACTGAAATAAATATGAATGTAAGCAATTGAAAGAAAGAATGTAAGGCAAAAGAGTAAACAAATAAGAAAGAAATGTTAAGTATGGTTTGGGAATCCGTAACTTACAGTCAAGCGAAATTGATTAGGACCAAGAGCAACAAGAAGAACACAAGCGATTAATATCGACTTGTATTAGAGTAATAGTGAGGAGACATAGGAAGAACGCGATTATCAAACGAAAGACAACAAACCTGGTCTTTTATACGATTGATAGTGATATCTTGATTCTCCTTCCTTTGCCACCATTCACCATTGTTGCTGATTATCCAAGTTCGTCGCCAAATTAAATGTTTTATTTTTGCCAAGAGGAAAAAGGGAGATAGGGGAATGGAAGGTTGCGAGGAAAAGGTGGAAAAGGTAGAAGAAGTGTGGCTGTGAATAAAGGGAAAAAAAAAGTTTTAGATTTGGTATTGGACTGAGGAGTGAGCAGTGAAAAGGAGGAAAAAAAGGCCCAAGAGAGGAGTAAACAGGCTCATTAATGGACCGCTACCCGCCAACACCAGCTCGCAGCCCGCACCGATTAATTCAACCCGCCCAGCAATACTTAAACAATGAATATATTTCAACTATTCATCTTACTATTCCTCACAATAGTAACTCCCCTTATCCTCTTTTATATAAGGGGAGGATGTCTCATTTCAAATCCCTTTTCCTATCCTACTTTATTTTTTGACGATTAAATCATCCCTTTAAATTTAAGAGATGACTACTCACTAGTCACAAGATAGGTAGTGAGACAATAAGACAAACTCTCCACTCTCCACTCTCCATTTTCCTCTCATTCGACACATAAACAAATAAAAACACGAGACGAGAGTGCGAGACACCAAAATAAAACAGACAATCCTCCCTCCCCAAAATCACATCCTAACTGAAGTTAGTTGGTGTAGTGATAAGAATGACATCTCTTAAATAAATGGTCGTGATACAATTTATGATTACTGTGAATGAAAAAATCAAACTCGAAAGATACATATCATTTAAGTTGCGTTCTGAGAGTTGGCCAAAGTAATATGCCAGCCCAATCTGCCTCACAGGACCAATTTGGCCCGACCCGTCCGCCAGGAGACCCGCCCCATATCCGGGCCATGGTTCGAGTTCTAATTTCCAGCTCAAGCCGCCCTTGGTCCGCCATTTTAGACAAAAAAAATGAGATAAGGCCCACCAGCTCGCCCCACCCAAAACCCACCTAAAACCCAATACGGGCTGGGTTCGGGTAACATCCCTCATAACTCGGCTCTGCTCGACCCTCCTCATTCACAGGCCGATTAAGGGCTCATTGGGGCGAGTCCTGCCCGCCTCCAGCCCTACCTTGAATACCCTAAACGGATTGACCAGCTATCGATTGAAGGTGGCGGTAGCCTGGTGGTTTGACGGAGGAGTTCGAGAGGGTTATACAAAATGAAAAATAAGGGTGTAAAAATAACAAGAGCATAATCGTCATTTATGTCCATAATTGATTAAATTATGTACATGAATGAGCATACCGCATTCCTATATTTCCTAATAGCTCATAAGATCATCATCAAAACGACATCGTTTTCCCCTTCTTGCAACACTTCACAGGCTAAAACCCTTTAAAAACACAACTCAAACCACCACCAAAAACCCCAACAAAAATGGCAACATTCTTGTCAAAATCATTCTACAGTAACCGTAACAGTCACCTAATTCCGTCACAGTACCGTTACATTTCTGCCACGTCGCATCTTGACGGTTGGGTTGACTCCATTAAAGGTGTATTCACTGGTAAAAAGAAGTCTGAAGATTCTTCAAAATCACCTGAAGATGCCTATACCCTTCATCGTATGTTGATCCTTTATCCTTTGATCTCATCTGGGTTCTTCTTAATTTTGAATTTTATGTTTAGTTTGTGTTGTGGCGGATTTAGGGGGGCTAGCAGGAGCGCTCGCGCTTTAGGGGTATTGAAAAGATTCCGATTTTATAAAATTTAGTCAATTAATTAGTAGTTCGGCCTGTTGAAATTTTAAGCTAATGCAGTGGCGGAATTAGGGGGCTAGCAGGAGCGCTTGTGCCTTAGGCATAGGCAATGGAAAGTTTCAAAATTTTAGTTAAAGTTTTCGACTTTTTTAGTTTACCTTATTTTATTACTTGCTAGGTAATGCTGCAAATTATGAATCCACTACTGTGTTAGTATGGCATTTTAGTGCAGGGGCGGAATTAGGGTGCTAGTAGGGGAGCTCGCGCCTTAGAGGCAATGAAAAGTTTTGAAACTTGTAGTTAATGTTTGAAACTGTTGTGTTAGTTTGCCTTATTGTATTACTCGCGAGGTAATGCTACAAATTCTGGACCCGCCACTGAGTTACTATGCCATTATAGTGAAGTTGCGGAATTAGGGGGCTAGTAGGAGGGCTCGCGCCTTAGGAGTAGTGGAAAGTTTGGAATTTTTTTTAGTTTACCTTATTGTATTACTCGCTAAGTAATGCTACAAATCATGGATCTGCCGGCTGCCATTGAGTTACTAATTACTACTATGCCATTTTAGTGCAGTTGCAGAAATAAGGGGTTAGTAGGGTAGCTCGCAGCTTAGTGGCAATGGAAAGTTTGAAAGTTTTAGTTAAAGTTTGAATCTGTTTTGAGTTTACCTAATTGGATTACTCGTGAGGTAATGCTACAAATACTGGACCTGCCACTGCGTTACTATGCCATTATAGTGAAGTTGCGGAATTAGGGGGCTAGTAGGAGGGCTTGTGCCTTAGGAGTATTGGAAAGTTTGAAACTTTTAGTTCAAGTTTCCGACTTTTTTAGTTTACTCTATTGTATTATTACTAGTTTGCTCCTGTGATTTTTTTTCGTCAACTGACTATAAATCCTAGGTCGGCTACTAGGTTCCAACTTCCAAGTAGTGGCGAAGCCAGGTGGGATCCTAGTCATGGTCCTGTGTTACATTAATAGTTTGCCCTGTTGGAAGTTGGATTTACTGTGTTAGAATTTTTCGCTCCCCTAAGGTCAAATCTTGGTCCGTCATTGATTTCCAAGTCTGAATTTTGCAATAAGATGTGATGGTTAGCTTTAAGCAATGGTGGTGGTGATAATATGATTATATTCGGGTTGTTTTTGATTTTGTTTAAGTTGATGAACTTCTGTATGACTTTTGCGGTTTCCAAGTTCTTAACTTTGCTATGTAATGTGATGTTTGGATTCACTTAAGAAGTGTTTAATATGCAAAAAGGTGTTCCATTTTTAATGTTTAGCATTTAGCTTGTTATGATTGTTGATTATGCTAAAATTGTTGAATTCGAATGGGCAATCGATATTTCTCAATTCAAGTGCCAAGTTAATTTATTTGGAGATGACTAATCAGATTTTATTTTTGTAAAAAAGAAGTAATCTTTGGCTAGAAAAGAAATTTACAAATTGAAATTTGAGCTGGGTTTAAATCGTCATGTTGGACCGACATGAAATTAGGGTGTTCTGGATTATATTATGCTACAACTCATATCATGTATGTCTTGAAGTTGTTAAATTGTTTATGGGGGATGTGGATTTGTATGATGACTGCAGGTTGCGCGGATGAAATGGGTAAGGCAAGAAAGCTGGGAAGTTTAAAGCAGTATGTAGTGGGTAGGGGTAGTGAGGCAACATTTACTGATGTTTTTGAGAAGCAGGAGGCGATTCTTCGAGACCTTGCGAAGTTTAATGCAAATGGAGAGGTTAGTTATTTTATCTAGACATACAAGTAGCTTTGTGCCTTTGTATTATAAGCCTCATTTGCCTCATGCGAGAATTCCTCATCATTTTTGCTTGGAGATTACATTGTTTGTTGTAGGGGCCCAAGTTGTCTAATTTGAAATCGTAAATATTGGCTTGTACGAATTATCAATCATGTTACTCCATATTATATTCTGCATGTGGAAGTATGGAATTCTTTCCATTCGAGCGGAGCCAGAGACTACTATTTTTCGACTGAGAAATATGATGGTATAAATCAGAGTGACTCAGTTAACAGCTTGTGCGTTTATCTTGAAGTAGTTGTTGATAGATGCAAATAGTGACACAATTTTCATTATGGGTTATTCGGAAACACAATGTTCTCTTATACAGGATTATGCCTGCTCATATGTGAATGTTGGTATTCGAGTTGTTGGAACTCTGGAACTGCAAGCCTTATTTCTCTGGACCTGTGCTGATCTGTATTCTGTAATCGATGTTTTGATAAATATATTTGTAGAATCTGGAAGCCAGTCAAAAGCAAGAAACAGCGAAGAATTGCAAATGTACTGTAGCGGATGTAGAGAACGCTTTGGCAAAGTATGTCTGGGTGAAAGAAGCACAAATGAAGTTACAGAAGTTAAAGGATGAGGGAAAACCATTACCAAAGACCCCGGAGGAGGTACTACTTTCTTTATTCAGTTTCGGTAGGATATAGTTACAATTTGGATTGTTAAGATGATGTGTTTCAAATGTGATGATGTGACTCTGAATAGAACAAGCGGCTCCACTAGGTATTAGATAAGTTCATTGCTCAAAAGAATTATGAGACGGACACAAACCCGTGTCCGATGCTCTAAATGAAGCAAATTTATTTGGAATTCATAAGTTGTTAATTCGTTTCTAAATACCCAAGTGCCCCCTGCATACCTAAAGGTAGCACTAAAAAACTTCAATAAGGAATATTTTAGAAAGTTCGATGCTACTTATGACACTATTAGTGCATAAGTGCAACAAGATTTAATTTAGTAAACTAAGACGTGTTTACATGGGTTTAATATATGTAATCTGAAAACTTGCATTTTCTGTCCAGGCCCAGAAGTTAATGGGGTCTACACCTTTGGATCTTGCTAGATCCAATATGGCTAAGAGTGGTACTATTAGTAGAAACGCATTTTGCCCCTGCGGTTCCAAGAAGAGATACAAAAGGTACGTTCCTCGTCTTCTGATGGTTTATTCATTTCATGGTCTTCAGTCATCTCTTTCACGCTGTATAAATGATGACTTTAAGTCTTACATTTAGTCCGCTGTCACATGCGTAATTGAAAATTCCACCTTGTGAATAAGAATGAATTCGTGACCCCATTGTCTTAGAGACTCCTGGCTATGACGGAGAAAAGTAGGTTGGAATACTGAAGTACTCCGTAGTTTCATTTAATTCCTCGAGGAAAACATACGCTCTTTAGTAGTTTTCCCGAAGGCCGAAACTGAATGAGGCCAACTCAGGTCTTTTTCAATGCTCCATGAGACAGACCCAGACCTATGAAAATAGGTGTCATTGAAATCATTCGAAATTTTTTAGACCATCAAGCTCATGCAGGCTGCATATTGTGTAGTTAAATAAATTCCCCATTTATACAGTTCCTTATCTCCTTTTTTCCTTTTGTTTTTTTTTTTTGCCCGAAGGTGCTGTGGGAAAGATAAATGAGTGGTGTGCAGTGTGCACCATCAAGGATTGAAGCATTGCTCTTCCGGTTCATCAGCAACTAAAGCCGACTACTGTTAACCGTGATAGCTGGAAAATGGTACTTTTACAGTTTTACTATCCGAGTATCAGACTGGCCGAAATCCTTTGCTTAATTTAGCAGCCATTTTTTTTTTCAGTCGATTACTCTCTTTAACCTTCAGAGAAAAGGGTTATCTTTTTTTTTTTTTTCAGATCTTTTACGAGTATTGTGCTTCGAGAATGGAGGGAAACATTTTAGGTGGTGTAGAACTGTAGATGGTTTTTGATGATCAATAATTTAAAAAAAAAAATTCCTCATTGAAGAGAAGAAACATTTCACACAAATTTTGAAAAATTTAGCGGTGTCAAAATGAATGAAGTATTAAGAATTTTGAGCATTTCACACAAATTTTTCGTCCGAAACATATCGTCTTTAGTGTGCTATATTCTATACTGTCAGTCTGTCACGGTCTCGCTTAATGATTATCTTATGATCTTAGTAAATTGAAGAGAAGAAACTTGTGATCATACTACATATCCCACTTACCAAAATAAGGTAGCTACCTACCTACTGAGAGCGAAAATCGATTTCTACTGAACCCTAACCCATAAACCCGAACTTGGTACACCAGCATGAACAACAAAGAGCAAGTAATACCCAGGAGGTGCAATTTTGGCGTCGGAAGGCCCCAACAATCCCACATTGTACATTCCTAATGATACTTGGGTAACTCTAGCAAGTCTCAAAACGACCATCCTCTGGTTCATAGATAGGGCATGTGTTGTAAAAGATGGTGCGAGAATGTTCACCGACACATTCTCATCGGCCTCATATTCTTGCACGTTGAATGTTACTGAAAACGGCTGACCGTACCAAAGTACTTGCTCACTGTATATGATGTTGGGTCTGATCGGACCGTTATTACTTGATAAGTAAGGTGGTGAGTAGGCCTCTAGGCTCAAGTCAGTAGGAAATTCAACATTAGTGAAATTGTAGAAGATATGTGGGTTACTTCCTCCTACTAAAACCCGTCCATCGGTTAACAAAATCGCTGAGGAATGGTACATTCTCGGCTTAGGTGATGGGCTCATGATGTGAAACCTCTGGGTTTCGTTGTTCCGATAGTAGATTACCGGAGTGGTGACGGGATTGGCTGCGTTCTCCCACCCGGCTGTACCAAGTTCCGCACCATTAATTATAAGAACATCCCCATTTGGGATTAGCAACATGTCCCCCATTACCCGCGCCATTGGCATCTCCTCCATGACCCAAATGGGATTAGGGTCGGTGACCTTCAGGCGGCCGCACGTGTTACTTGCCCGTACAAAAACCCGATCCATGGCCGCCTGTGTGAATGCACCTTGTTTTGAGCCGCCACATATCATGATCTCGACTTCAACGGGTTTATTCTCGTCAATAGGGAACATCACTGAAGAGCCAGAGCTAGGGTAGTTTCGAGGGTTTTCGTCTGTGATAGGTGGGAACTCTTTAACCACATTGTTTCCGATGTAGTTGAATGTAATGGCGCGAGTGTTAGCAAAGATGAAGAGATTTCCATCTGGTAACAGATGCACAAACGGGTATAAGTTGTTTTCCTCGTAATCTTTCGTCTCCAAAAGAAAATTAAGCCACAAGTTTGAAGCAGAGTTGAGGCCAGGGCTTTTAGGGAAGAACTCGTAACTGAATACCCGTCTACCACCAATTACGATTATGCGACCATCTGGAAGGATTTGATTAGTTGCATACCATCTACGCTCGGATAAATATCCAGGATATTCAACCCAGTCACAATAATCAATACCACAAGGCGTAAATGTACGAACCACATGGTCTCCGTCATTATACCCGCCCGTCTGGACTAAAGTCCCGTCAGGTTGGACCGCACCTGAAGAACACCAAGTATCGGTACTAATCTTCAGTGGCCGAAATGAGTTGGTTGCGATGTCATACAGAATCGAGTGAGCTGTACAGTCGGTTTGTAACGCCGTATCAAACGGATCTAGCCGACACTGGAAACCCGGCAGTGAAAGGTTAGAAGGTCCAAAATCAGTTCTATCAAACATAACCACCTTATTATTGTGCAGCAATTGCATGTGCATGGCTGATATACCGATGTTTTCATGGAGAAGCTGCCACTCACCGAGCCCTTGCAGGTGCGGCGGTGAGCTTGTTGGCGGGTTTTGTGAGTTTGTTTCGGAGAGTAAAGTAAAGGGTAAGAATAGGAGTAGAAGGAAGAAGGTTGCCATGGTTTGTTTACAAGAGGTATGAATGTTTGAGCAAAAGTTTGGAGCTTTTTAGTTATGAAAATTGTTGTTGAAAATTAGTTGGTTTAATTATTATTATTATGGAATTAATAAGGTGAAAAAATGTAGGAAATGTGATTTATAGAGTTGGATTAGTCTAATAAGAGAGCAATTTAACCATGGATTAGGCAAGTTTGAAGGATATTGTGAAAGAATGCAAGTGTATTTAACTCAAAGGATATGTACCTGTAAACCTGCTTATTTGAAGTAGGGTGCATGGAAAGATTTTGCCTATGGGGGTTATTGGGGTATGTCCAGGGCGATTATTCACTGCTGTTGATGGTGGACAACTCGATTTGCGCGAAATAAAATAAAAAATTGATAATGTTAAGTTTAGCTTATCACAAGGTCTCGAGTGTTGCACCTTCTAGAGCCGAGATCCAATTTTTTTTTTTTTTTTTTTTTTTTTTTGTTTGTGGGGTTACCGGCTAAACTAGTTGACATCTGCAAAAGTGATGGTTAGCTACTTAGCTTGGATAATATTGATACAGATGATGGGTGAAGCTATCCCTAAGGCCTAAACTGACTCAAATAAAAGATGATATAGAGCGTTTTTATGCGTTTTATGGGTGGGTAAACCTTACACAAGTCTTTCATATAATTGTCGCGAACATTTATAATGGATACCGTTGATAGTCATCGCTAAACTTACTCAAAAATGATGAATATATTTTTTTATAAACCCTACGCGAGTCTCTTATATAAGTGGCGTGGACATTTGCAATGGATCGTATCGACAATCCAATTTTTCCACTAATTTGTTGCAAATAATTTTGACATCTAATTGACTAATTGGAAAAGAGTGGATGCAAATTAAAATTGTCAATAAACAATGGTAAATGCAAAAGTCACGCCCTTGGCTTTCTCTTATCCTATCAAATTCATGTCTAATTATATCTTTAAAATGAAAAATGATCATTATTACATTTTGCAAATCACAACATTTCATGAAATTAATTAACCTCCCAAAAATGCAAATTACATAATTTTTGGAGAAAAACATAACAAAAACAAATAAATATTTTGTTCATGAATTAAAAATATCTAGGTACTACGATTTAGTTTTAAATTTAAAGACGAAATAATTGAATTTGATAGAAAATGAGTCAAAAAGATCAACAACAAGCACAAAGACCAGAAGAAGATGAAGAGTTGATCAAATATGCCGACATTTTCTCAAGGATACAAGAAAACGTACTCAATCAGTCTCCTCAGGTTTTCCTACATATTTATCGTCTTTCTTTGATGTAAAATGTCAACGTGTCGTCCATAAATATCCGCCAAATTTATTGTTTCACAAAGTTACATAGCGTTTAATATCACTTTCTCACATGTACGATATGTACATTGTAAGCTTTACAATGAAGCTACCTCATTTACCTTAGCGAAGAATGATTAACCAAACCTTACCGCCCCTTAATGTATTAAAGTATATTTAGCTAAAGGGAAAATACTCCCTTTATAACATGTTGAAATCTTAATGTATTCAAATGAATTACATCAGCCGACCTCAAATCATTTTAAGTGAAATCGACATTATTTTCAACATGTAATTCATATAGTAATTTCTCGAGATGATTAACCAACCTTATCGTTCCTTAATGTATTATAGAGTGCTACATATGAAGATATCTAGTCATTACTCGATTTCCATTGTTGCTCGAGGCAACAAAAAAACACGACAATATTAACTAGTCTACCTCGTAAAGTCATTCAGTAGACGTATTCATGACTTTAATACCATTAGCGCTGTTACTTGAGACTCAAGTACTCAACAACAACAACAAAGCAACATTAGCCCAGTGCCTCAATAGCTTTCGTAAATTGCGAGATAAGGGGGAGTCGGAAGTACAAAGAGAACACCACATTCCCTATAATCTCTTATCTTCTTTCCTATTTCAATATAGTTCCCCATTTAAGATTTGCTTCTAGATTTTTTGATGATAAAAATTTCGTTCTCGGTAAGATAAGTTGTAGCTAAAAGATACTCCCTTCGTCTCAGTCAATTGTTGTCCTTTGATTTTGGCACAAAGACCAAGGAAAGGGAAGATGACCAATTATAATATGACAAGTGGAACAAATTGAGTTTGAAGGATCAAATTGCTCATCAAATGCAATCCTAAAATAGAAATGACAAAAATTGATTGAGACACCCTAAAATGGAAAAGGACAACAAATACCGCGACAGAGGGAGTATGTTATTAAAAAAGTTATAAAACAATATCATTAAATCTGTGTAAAAACTTTTTTTCATTAAAATACACATTTCAAGTTATGAATATTACTTCACCTCATCCCTTAACCATGAGGTCAAGGGTTCGATCCCTGCCAATGGGAATTGAGCAAACTCTTTGGCCAGCCGTTTACCTCTTCGTGAGAGTACGCATGACGAGGGGATTATACACTGTTGTCGACGGTGGACAACCCCGGTTTACACCAAAAAGTTATGAATATTACTTTGTTTTTTTCCTCTCAAATTGAAATACAATGATGAAAAACGTTAAAAAATAATGAATTGTCAATTTACACTCTATAAATATAGTATACTAAAAGGTAAAATTCTATAAACACCGTGCATGCATCGCACCGAGCTAGTAATATAACATTTTGTTATGTGAGAAACAGGTTTCAGGGGATCAAAGTAGTGAGGGAGAAACAAAGGAAACAGGAAACAAAGAACAAAGAGCAGTAAGCATAGGAGATGCTTTAGAAGCAGCAGCAATAACAGCTGGTCAGAAGGCAGTTGATCGAAGCGATGCAGCCGCTATACAGGCAGTTGAGGTTCGAGCCACCGGACAAACTAACATTATGCCTAAGGGTCTTGCTGCCACTGCTCAATCTGCTGCTCAAACCAATGCTAGAACTACTACTAAAGACAAGGTTACTCTTGCTCATATTCTTTTGGTATGTCTTCCTTTTCGCTTCAAATTACTAATATTTTGTAATATAAGAAACACATACGGTTTGGCAAACTATACGTTATCAGTTCGAGTCTTTGACCTCTATTGGAAATGGAAATGGAAATGTTTCTTAATAATTGTCGACCTTTTGGTTTATTGACACTAGACCTGGCAAAATTGACTCGTTTCAAATGACCAGACTCGAATGACCAGCTCGTAACTGAATCTGATCCGAAACTCGAATTGACCCGACCCTATTCAGCCTGACCCGAATGTTTATCATTGCATACTAGTTAACTGTTATTCCGAAATAACTTGAGAACTAGATGCCAAAAAAAAAAAAAAAAAGAAAGACTTGAGAACAACCCACTCGAAAATGACCCGAACTTACAATGATTTGATCTGCCCCACCCCTGCTCGAGTTCTTACAAACCTAAACATCCCAGACCCAAATTGACCTGACCTAATTGACCCGTTTGCCAGGTCTATAATGGCACAATGGTAATGTAGTGAGTGTTGAATTGTGATAGGATGCAAAAGCAAAGCTGCCAAAAGACAGGGCAGTGACGCGTCAGGATGCTCAAGGAGTGGTGGGTGCGGAACTGAGGAACAACCCTAACATCGCTACCTATCCCGGTGGGGTTGCTGCTTCCATGGTGGCCGCCGCCAGGATTAATCAAAATCTCTTACAGTCCGCAAAATAACTCATCAGTCATCACCACCACATTCTCTTCCGATAATTTTGGATTCGTTACATCGGTCTCTGTTGTTACTTCATTGTAGTTGACAGTAACTAGTTAGGATTTGTTAGTATGTTTTAAGAGAAGCTTAAGCTTAAGCTTAAGCTTGTTAATTATATTACCTGAATTAATTATTTTCGACTTTTTGTGTAAATCATTAAGAGACAAGTTGTGTTGTAGGAGTAAATACTAAATAGTACTGTACTCTATTTACCATCAATAAAGAGCAATTTTCCTGAATTCCCGGAGGTAACGAAAGTAGATTTTTTTACCCGAAACCGACAGTTATTCAACCCCTATCTTAGTATACCCCACACTCGAACTCAACCCAGTGGATCCGATTGACAGCTCTAATCCTAACTCGGGGTTCCTTCTGTCTTCGTCGTTTATGAACCTATACTGATCATGGTTGCCCAAGTCACAGGCCACAAAACGGTAGTAGGCCAGAATTTCTATAGCTCGACGCTTCCATTAATCAAATTTGTAATTCAAAAAAGAAAATATATAAACTCTCACCCGAGTGGACGATAAATCAAAATGAAATTAGATATTACAAATTTACAATGGCAATTGACTGTAGTCTGTAGAGTCCAAAAATGTTAGTTATGAATTACAACAAATTGTAAAAAACTTTCAATTTCCCTATTGTATACTAATGTACATAAATTGCTACACGAAAACGCTACAAAACGAGGGTGAAATTAGTCCAACGGTATTGGTCACCTAATTACAGGACGATCACAGGTTTGCCAACACGTCACCTGGACCGCCAATTCAAAGCTAAATTTTTTTAAAAGAAAACTACTTGTACAAAAGAATCGTTACACAACTTTTTTTTTACTCACCGTCATCTCAACATGGGAAACGATGGATGCGGCCGTCTACAACTGAAAAGGTTGAGTTAACTTACGAAGGCCCAGCATTTGACTGATTAGTCTAAGCAGTACCTGGACCAGCTCCCGGACTCTAGGTTCCCTGTCGATAGAATGACCAAGTGCGCGTTAGTGTTTCCTAATCAAATTCTAGACATGGCTACTGCTTCTGTATATATGCAGCAATCAAGTATGGAACTTTTAAGAGTAAAAAATGTTAAATACGATACAGTATGAGTACACTTCTGTAAAACCTAAACCATCACTAAATCGATGGAGTCAGTGGTGGAGCGAGGGGGGCTAGCAGGGGCGGTCGCCCCCGCTGCCGTTTGAAAATTTCGAAATTTTTAGTTAAAATTAGCGAATTTTTTCGAGTCCCCCTTACAATATTACCCTTTCGCCCCCGCTGACTTAAAAGTTAAGTCTGTTCAACCGTGAATTAAGTCAATTAACCAAACATTAAAAGGCACCAAAGTGGAAGTGCGTGAATAAATAATTTTCCAAAGAACAATAGAAGGAATAAATAGTGAACAACAGTAGCGGTAGTTGTTATTAATCCCGCCTAAACAAGAAAAAAGCAATCATCTCACCTTGAAACGACAAGTTCACAAAGTGATGGATGTAGAGCGAGGAGATGTGCCTGAATTTCATGATTCCCTTCTGTCACAATATGTTTCAGACTGGAATGCAAAGGGAGAACAGACAAGATGTCGGGGTGAATTCTCAAATGAGCAAGCTCCTGAAGTACGTATACCACTTCTTCAAATCTTGCTGATGGCAATGGCCGATTACCTGCAAGAAGTTTTGTTGCTCATGAGTACATATAGGGCTGCAGAGAGCTTTGAAAATAGAATAAAAATTAAAGTATATTTCTAAATCCAACGCATAGCAATTGAGCCACACCTAAAGCGGCCTCATCAATTAACAGTCTGTTAAATATGTTTTCACATCTCTCCATCAGCACTTTGACAGCAATTTTGCTGATCTCCGATCTTGGCAAGTTCCAATCATCATCATTTCCAAAACTGCAAATAATTTTTTGTTTCATTAAGTAGGATAAAGTAGGATATAATGTTTTTCTTGAGAAGTAAACTATACTATTGTTTAAGAGACACCGATGGGGCGACGCCCATGTATAAAAGGCCACCGTGGAGGCAACACCATATATAAAAAGACATCCTAGATGTGACGCCCATGTACAAACTAAGCGATGAACAAGTATGCTCTCAAACAATTGTGGGTAATCTTATTTACAAAAAGAAGAAAAGACAAGTTTCAGTTCGAGTGAACATATGACTCCTAATGTATAATAGCTTCAAAAAATGAAACTTGAACTCTTGATGTGAAGAGGCACCATCATTAAATATACGATGATTTTGTTCAACCCAAGTGCACCACCAATAGACAAGGGAACCATCTTCCAAACTGTGACAACCCATGTTACACAGGGATAGTGAAAAGAGACAAGATAGTAAGATACGTCTCACAATTCCAAATTCAGTACAGTATTCACAGTGGCATCCGTGAACCTTAGGTGCATACAACAATTGCATATGTTTGAAATATAATGTTCCCCAAAAAATGTATAAATTGGAATCATCATGTTGGATTTATCCTTTTACAGTGCCTTTTCATATGTTAAATTTCCCTCATCCAAATTAGAAAAAATAAAAACTAAAATAAAAAGACATGTTGGATACCTAGTCAATGTAAACAGCTTCTGCAAAGAAGCCAATGAAAATCGCAAGCAGTGTGAAGGCAGAAGTTCCACGGTCTCCACAGGCAAGGAGCATGTCCTTGAAGCACACCGATCCAAAGTAGAAACTAATCTTTGTAGAATCTGGAGATTTTAAGATGTCTCAAATTAGTAAAGATTTCCGATAAATTGAAATTCAAACTGTGACTCTGAATGCATATTTAAATCCGATTATTTTGTTGACAAATTAATCCTGACATGTCAAGGCATATTAATTTATTAACCTTAATTTCACTTTGGTTCTTCCATTTATCAATATATGTGAGGAGAATCTTTTTTTTTTTTTTTTTTTTTGACAATTTGTGAGGAGAATCTTGAATAATGGGAAGAACAAAGTGGCATGGAGGTAGTATATATTTTACTACTTGTATGTAATTATTGCAGAGATAAGATTAGAAGGAAATTTACATCAACTGGGGCATTAATCTGCGACTTGAGTATCTTGTCACCAAGAGTACTCAAAATGGCCATATCTAATGACATATCGGTCTTCAGCGCAGTAGTAGACATACTATTTGAGGATAAAGCTCGTCCACAGTATCCCACTAGAAATATTTCGTACACGTCAGCTATTTCTTTCCAGATGCGATTTTTTGCAGCTGTGCTAATACTTGAAATAGTTTCACTTTTTTGTGATAGTTGGCCGATATCAGAAATTAGAACATGATTAAAGCCTTCAACAGCTAGCCTCCATACTGCACTATCTGGACAATCTCTTCTAGTTGTCATGCATCTGAATCAGATGAAATCAGTTAGGCAAGAAGGGAGTTAAAACTCAACTCAAATGACACACATCTTACATGATAATCCGATTGAAGTGAGTCAAAACTCAGCTCAAATGACAGCACTCCAAGTGATTTGCCAAAAAAATGCAGTAGCTAAGAGAATCTTAAATATGGTATGCCTAAAAAGCACAACTGTTATATGTGAAATCTAGCACACCCGTCCTCTCATCGTATTTTTTTTTTTAATAAGTAGTAGAGATGATATACATTAAGGGGCACCAAGGAGGTGACACTCGTGTAGAAAAATACACCGCAGGGGCGACACCCATATACAAAGTGAGAGATGGGTAATTACACTCTCAAGCTACCATGGGTAATATCATCAACATCAACATACAGATGAAAAGACGAGTTCTTATTTGGGTCAGTGACATGGCTCCACCTATATAGTAAGTAACAGTATCATGCACGCACACATCAACATGTGCATATGTGATTCATTCAGGTCCTACCTTCCTAAAGTCTGAATGATTTCGGGATATATAGTGTACTTCTCATGATCTGGAGCCCGCAAGAACACATCAATAATCACAGGGATAAGCTTCTCAGAAAAAATGCTGCTATGCAAAGAGGAGATATCAGATTCCTCTGCGGTTTCCATCAACCTTAGAGATGCAGAACTTGCACCATTAAAGGTTTCATGTTTAGCCACCTGTTCAGCTTCTGCAGTCCAAAGAAGTGCAAAACCAGCTTTTTTAATATACACTGTTGGTTATTGAAATATTTCTAGCAGCCACAAGATTTAGCCCACATACTACCATGTATCCCGCCTCTGGCCACGTCTAGCTTACCATCTTTTTGAAGCTTTGACTCAGGGGGTGCTCGTGGTAGATACTTCAAGATAGACTGAAGAAATTGAGACCACATAGTGGATAGCTGCTCCGATGGACATAACAATGGCAAGACTTCTAGTACAGTACGTTGCAAAGGGGGTAGACATCCCTGAAAAGTGCATTTAAAAGTATGTCAAAACCTTTATCTGTACATGTTACACATTCCCTGAAAAGTTTATCAACACTTTGATCATTAAATTTTCATGCTTTCTGAGATGTACTCACGCTTACAGTATCCACATCATTGATTTCATCGGTTATTGTGGTTTGAATTACTACATGCACTACTTCTAGTAGCTGCTGGTACATTTCAACATCGAACATCTGATATGCATGAGCAAACAATTCACCTGATTTTTGAAACCACCCAAAATTAGACAAATAAAATAAGAGAAACAGTTAAAAACTAAAAATAAATACGGTCACCCTATGTTAGCAAGGAGTGAGGACAGGGGTGTTGGAACATTTTAAAAACGGTATGCCAATATTACCTAGCCCATGAAGTGTCTCTTGCTTCACTTTTACGACAACTAGATCAACATGGTTCGATGATTCAAGAAGAACATGTCCATAAACATCAAGTACAGACTTAAGGTAAGCGATAGGCAAGTTTCCCTGATACACAATCATTTTTTCAGAAAAGTCTTGGAAGCTAAATAGAGAACTAATAGGATATCAGACTGACGAATCATCACCTTAGCAGAGTGAGAGAGAACAGTTGTCTGTAAACAGTTTATCCCAGCCAGTGCAACCTCTTTACTACCATTCAAGATGCTGCTGCTAACAAAATTAATAAGGGATTGCCATCCTGCAGCAAAAAATAAATAAATTATCCTAGATAAAATCTTCAATCAATAAGAATAAAAGATTGTGATCAACACCCAATGAAACTCACCAGACCAAAAATTGCTAAAAGTTCTCAGATAGGGAAAGAAAGAACGTAAAATACGAGCTATTCCACCGAGAACCACCACAAGTGTTTCATCCCACTGCTTCTGAGCGGTGTTGCGACTTCACATGTAATGTTAAATTTCAACAATGTAAGAAGGTTTACATGAAAGGATGAAAGTTCAAAGAGATGGGAGTAACATGCTAAAACAATTACCTGTGATGTATGAGCATGTGAACTGCCTTTCCATCACGTGTTCCTAGCTCTTTTCCATGCCACTCATCTCTAGATGATGTAGCAGCCTACAGAAGATGAAAATACATCAATAACTATTTGTTCACTTTCGGTTTGGCGGAGACAGTCAGACTAAGTTTCTATGCAATCCGATAAATTCTAAAAGGTATTAACAAAGTACCATGTGAGAAGAGCGATCTAGTGATGGAAAAACATAGTTCCAAAGGCAATCCTCCCACATGCCCTGTGAAAGCTTTTGTCCATGAGTGCCAAGGATTTGAAATAGTGTCCGAATAGCAGCGTTTCTAACCTGCAAAGTATAGTACTCTGTAAATTAGAAGCAACCAAAAGAATAAGCAATAACTGTGAGTAACTTTAACCACCTTGTCATGAAGAATTAACCCTTTATGTGGTTCATCTGAACAAATTTAATTAGTAAATAAGTTACAGTTGTAGTAACTAGTGAAGCTGTAATTAACATTCTTCAGTAAGAATTCCAAAGTTTAAACAAATATAAAATACCAACTGCTACATGTACTTCATTGTCACATCTCCAACAAGGTCAAATTAATTAAGAGGAACAATAATTAAATGTAAATAGATTTCAGATAAGAAACATGTTTTAATAGATTTAGCATTATTAAATATGACCAAATACCAGACTGAAGGTACCATAAGATGAATAATTTTAATACCTCAGGCCTCTCATCTGCTCCAAGCGTTTGAAGTAATGAGAAAATAGTGATCAGCAACTCGTCACGTTCACTATCATTCAACAAAGAATCTTGGCCACTAACTTTCTTCAATGTTGGCGCTTCTTCCTCCCATTCACCATCTGTTTTCTCAGAAGAAGAAATATCTATCTTTCCTGCAAGTTATTAAGAGCCTAAAGCTTTATGAACTATTAATAAACAGCCTCATATTCTGAATTGAAGATGCCTACCGTTTTCACTGCTACCCCTAAGAGAGAGTCCTTTTGCTATAAAATCAGTTGTAGTCCACAAGAGACCAATTGCAGTAAGGCTTATGTTCAACTCAGTCTTCTGAGTACTGTAGGCTCCTGTAACATCAATGCATCTGCAATAAAATTGAAAACCATGAATCAATTGCTGATATGGACCTGTCACGAATTAATTATATCCCCCAATTCTATGACAGGTCATCCAGGCTTCCTCAGCTTAACAATAACAAAAACAATATTATCCCGATGTCTCAAAGTCTCCCACATCCATAGATCCTTAGATAAGTAAGACAGTTGCATACTTGCGTGTATGCAATCTTTTCTACTGTGGTTCAAATACAAAGGTCATTGGTTTGGTTTAATCAAAGGGGGAAAAAAACTTATAGCTAGATTAAAATGAAAGATCTTTAAAATATTTGAGATCATTTACACAACCAATGGTCCGTCGAATCTATATAAATCTATTTACAACAATATTAACCATGGAGAAAATTCAGAGAAAACGTACACTTTAAGACAATCTATGGGAATGGCCGAGAGTCCATCATTCATAACGACACGAAGGCTCTGAATAAGCAACAAAAGATTTAGTATTATACATTAGCTGTTAATAAAGAGAATAAGTAGGTTGCTTACATTATAAAGCACCATCACTTAAAATGGTTCTCAAGATGTCACAAGGCAGAATGGGGAATTTACAAATATACCATTTACCAGAAAATCATTGTACGGCAGCTGATGAATATATCTTTCGGTCAACATGTCTAATTAAAACCACGGAGAAAAGGCTTCATAACATACCTAAAAACTAATAATACATCTCCGATGGACCGACAGACATGCAATAGGACAGCTGACAGCATGACCAATATAAATGCACAGAGCGTAAGCTTTTGACCAATTGTCATAACAAACTAACCTGGAAACCAAGTGTGACCAGATCCTTCTCAGGCGCACAAGCCACTGACCTTGAGGGATCAGCAGAACAAGGGAAGAATGAAAACATTGTCAGGGAAATGAAAACAAAAACTTTTTTCTTTGAATAGTGGAGGAGCACACAGAAGTTTTCAGCAAAATGCAAGACAGTTAGCAAAAGGACGAGGAACATACCTTAGCATCTCAAGTATATCTGACCAGCTATCATATAGTTTTTCCCCATGAATCTGTAAATAAATTTGCAAAAAGTAATGATTTTATCTTCACCAGAAAAAAAGAAGTAATGATTTTATAGCAGGACAAGTGAAAAATTAATTCAGATAAGAAACTAACAATACCTCCAAAACATGAAGAAGAATCTTTAGGGATCTAGCCCGGACGTCAAAACTCTGTGCAGAAAAGTAAAGTATCCTCAAAGGTGCGATGACAGCACGTTCAAGTGACCTCAACTCTGTCGATGCATTTTTTATCTGTCACAGAAAATAAAAAATTATTTCTATCACAATTATCAGGATATTTTTCTTTAAAGGATTTTAGTATGACACCCACATGCTTAGAATTTGGAAGAGATCCTGGTGTCACACGATCCTGTAATTTTTGGGACTCCAAAACAGCGCACACTGACTTGTCTAGAGCATCAAGTGCCATATTCCTCAAATGTTGATTAGAGTTCTCAGCAAGCTGTAATTAAGATGTCACGTAAAAATTCACCAGAAGCCATCAGAAATTCAGAACTGTAGCAGCAATTCTCTGATATTGGTAGCGTTACCTCGAGAAAATGACTAACAACTGGGTCCCACAAAGACTCCACTCCTGCCATGAATAAGTGAACGAGAATTATCAATTAGCATTTTACATACATTAGAAAGATCAAGCTCCAACCAAATAGGAAAATGACAGCCACAACTAAAATGCTGATAAAATAAAAATGAACCCCGAAAAAAAAAAACGGATAGAATTTCTTTTTTTTTTTTTGCGCTCAAGAGCTCAACTGCTCGAATAATTAAGCATAACATTCTCAATGTTTAAGAAATATACTCCCTACTTTAAAACAAGACTCACTTCCGGTCAACACTGATGTCAAAGGATATTAAAAAGAATATATCTTAATCGCCCCTCTCTACTTTTTTTCCATATCGATTGGAGTTGAGTCTTTGGTTTCGATAATTATTGAATATAGAAAAAAGGCTCGCTAAAGAGTTAAAACTAACAATGTGAAAGTGTATTAGCGCTTTAGCAGGATGCAATTCTTGACGCAAGTTTAATTGAATCATGTACAACATCTCTTAACACAGGGGAAAAGATTGCGTACACCTAACCCCCAAATTTGGGAAGAGCCCTCGAGGCACTATACTTTTCAATCTTAAATGCACTGAAATTTTTCACAAGGTCACTCACTCTAAAAGACACCAAAAGACATCTCAAAGGTCCAGAGAGTGAGAAGAGGGAGACTGGACAATGGAAATGAGTAAGCCAATAGAGCACTTACTATGAACATTATTAACAAGGATACATATAATCCTTTCAACTGAAAAACTTATGCTTCCCATTTTCTGAATTGATGCTGGAGAAGAGCCACTGGAAGCTCCGCGTAACGATTGTTCTGATAACAGGCAAAGGGCAGAGACAAGTGACTTCACCGCAGAAATATGCATCAATCCCGAACTTTCAAACAACTACAAACATGTAAACTAAAAGTTAGATTTTAGTTGAAAATGTACATCCAGGCTCCAGCACTAGAGAACCTATACCCCAGTTGTAAACACAAACTACCTGAGAATTTAAAGATGAGAGAATATTGAAATCACTATATTGGCCAGATGACTCCCTGCTGAGCCTGGTGACGGTTGACACTTCCTGCAGGAGTTTATATAAGCTAAACAGAAGATAGTTCAAAAGAAAAATAAAAGGTTGAAAACAGAGCTGCGATGACAAGTTAGTAAGATAAACTTCACTGTTGCACAACAAAAAAGTAGAGCAACTTTAGTTGAATTCGAAGATAATAACCAACAAAAAGAGTAATACCTGAGTTGTAGCATGTGGTGAGTGAATTGCACGATCCAAGGCTGCTAAAGTCTCCAGTACCTGCCATAATAAATAGCATGATATTTTTTTATTTTAGAAGACACGAATAAGTAAAAAAAGGCACCAAGGGACTTTTTCCCAAATATGCCATGAAGTATCTTCTTTCAATATCAGCTGTTGAATGCACAAGCAAGACAACTATTTACCAACACCCAAGAGGGACCTAGCACATTGTGTAGCCGATGAGCTATGTTGAAGAGAGTTCTCAATGCCTGACATAAAAGATAAGCACAAAAAGGTAAATAACTGGAGAAAACCACATCCGCAGAAAATCATTGTTTCTTCGATAGAGCTGGTGGTGAAGAAAGTTTTAAACAGAACAAATACATCATTATGCCTACCTGAACATTCTTGGGAGTAAGGACAATGCTATCTCTCTGATCAACTAGAGCTTCGGTGCGCTTTGACATTGGAGATTGTAAAGAACTGCAAAATTGAGTTGCAACGCATGATCAAGGTACTTAGGTTGCAAGATCAATACCAAATCCAATGTACAATTATTATAAACAGTCTATTAAGTTAGACATCACAACGATGAGGTCAGTGACAAACTAAGGATAACAAACATTGTCATTACCTAATGTCATACAAATTTTGAGGTTGTCCCGCATTAAGTAGGTATTTTCATACAAGTATACAAATAGTTTGTGGCGTCAATCTTTTCATGAAATGCATGATCATTTTATTTTCTGAAACAAATATTTTTTGACTTTGGTAGTATATTTTAAATAGGTATTACATACAGCAAACTGATTGTAACTTGGTTCATAACGAAATGAACAAAACAAGAAACCAAACTTACAATTACTTTCTAAAGCAATTCTAAAAACTAGACAGCAAAATATTTATTGATCAAGAAAAAAATAATTTATAGTCAGAAATTTCAAACCTTTTCTTTTCAACCTCGACAGGGACACTGATAGTAAATTTGCAGAGGGATGCTAGAAAAGAGTTCAATGGCTCAATTGCTTGAAGTACGCCACAAGCCTGTTAGCAAAGAAAAAAACTAAAAAACTAACATCTAAAACAGATAGGCTTAAGTGTATAGAAGTCATATTCATTTAAGTGTGCAAATATATAAAAATGCTTTACTGTCATACTTTACTGTCACTGTATATATATGACAGTAAAGCATTTGTATGTAAGAGTTTGAGAAGACGCACTCTGTAGTCTGTACTATTGATATGCACACTTAAGTGTATACAAGTTATTATGTTTATAATGAGAAAAAAAATTCAAGAGTAATATTAAGGCCATCATACCTGAGTAAAGGCTTGATAGCCCTTCAAAATCTCCAATACAATAGCCTCACCTTGTGTTCTACCACATTAACTTCGACTTAGGGAAAAAAAATGAGCTCTAATGAGATTACTACAGCATTTGCAGGAAATGAAACATACCTTGCCAAAATTAGAGAGAGCGTATCAAGTATCGTCAGCCATAGTGAATCGACCATTGAATAACAGAGAGATGCAGTCTTTCCTGTCAGCTTAGCCGGAGCATCTGACTCACATTTAGGGGATTCAAGCTGAAAGATCATTTATTACATTTTCAATGGTAAGGTGCAACAACAGAGAAAGCTCAGAAGGCATCATGAAATGAGAGAAAAGCCGTCACCTCTCCCATATCTACAGCTTCATCTGTTAAAGTGGCAATGGTAAAGACAACACCTAAAAGACCCTCAATTGCCAATGTAATTGCATGGGCCTCACTTGCAACCAATACTGCAGCATTTGATGCATCGTTGTCCAAGCTCCACTCAATGCCTGTCACACACAAAGGTCAAGTGGCTCATATACCAAGAAGTTCCACTGTAGGAAAATTCACAATGGTACCCCCTGAGGTTAGCCATTTTTGCCATGGTACCCGAAATTTTACATTTGTTCTGTATTACTTTTGAGATTATATTGCAAACATGTCATCAATTTATGATGGAATAACTTAGGAAGGATATCAATTAGGAGACTAAGTTGTGGAGATTCGAAAACTATAGAAAACTAACAGTTTGTGCAACACAAAAAATTAGGAAGGAAATCAACTGAACCATGCTACAATTTTTTTTTTTTTTTTACATGTAAACAACTTCAAAAGAAAGAAACTCAATAACTCACCTTTGGCTTTACTGCTGAACATCCCAGCAACTGCTGCCAAACTCTCTTCACTTGTGTCTTGAACCTTGCCCATCAATTAGATATGGTCAGTAACATTCCACAAAAAAAGAGTTTAGTACTGTACTTGTTAATTAGCTACGTAGGTCCTTTCAGCAATGGCATTGACGACCAAGCCAAATAATTAGTTGAATTTTAGTGCCACGCAGTACAAAGATGCTCCAAAACTCTCACCTGTAAGTATGAGACAACACGTGCAAGCGCTTTCACCATGTACTCTACAACGTTCGTGTTACTTGGATCCCTAGAAATTTCATCCATTAAAAGATAAAACAACGTAGAAGATTACAGTATTACACTGTAATTTATCACTACTTTCATCTCAAAATAATCTTCTTATTTGACCTTTTGTGGTCAAATGAGAACTTAACTTGAGATGGAGGGAGTACATTAAAAGCCCTTCTAAATTATTACAAATAATGAGAACAAGGGAAAATTGAAGCCCTTCTCAATGAGAACAAGGAAATTTTTTCTTTTTCTTGTTCGTTAAGTTTAAGATGGCTCACTAAAGTGGTTGCACTCCTTTCCCTTGTAAAGTAGCAGTCCTTCAATGCAGGTCTGGAGGCAATTTTCATCTCGGGTCATTCGGAAACAGCCTCTTTGTGTTGCTAACACAAGTGTAAGGTTGAGTACATCCGACTCCCCCCTCCCTTCTCCTTTACCGCGATTTGCGAGAGCCATTGAGACACTGGGGTAATGTTGTTGAAATGTTGTTAACGGTCAAGATGACATGTCTAGGGCAGAATTTGTTGTCAAAACTACCACCATCTACATCCAAATAACTGGACTAAACTAGGATGATGGACGCAATTTAAATCACAAAATGGAAGTTTTTTTTTTGCAGAAATATACACTTCATGTGTGTGTGTGTGTGCCGCATTTTATAAACAGAATCAAGTCTTACATATCAAAAGTCTGGAAAAGAATGTGCATGGTCCGCGCCTCAACACAAAAGCCCTGTCATATTTCACAGATATCTAACAAGAGTAAAAAATCAACCGGATAAAATTGTAAGGACAGATTTGCTGATTTTGACCGGAAAATGAAATAAAAAAACATACCCTTAGAATTTCAAGAACAAGAATGCGGTGCCATAACGGTAGATCAAGAGTGGTAACCCTCACTAATATACTGAGGAAAACCTGCCACAGGATACAAAAAAGTAAAGCAGACTGGGTCAGATCTAACTCGGAAGCTTTTCAGACTTTCAGTACTCTGGACAAAGGTATTTTCCTACCAGTAATTGCTAAGATGTAAACAATTGATGCAGGACCTATGACTCTGATAATAAACGATACATTCATAGATGCTATTGCTGGTTACAGCTTCTTAGCTTTTCCATAATATAACATATATTAAAGGTCTTGACAATCATGAGAAGGGGAGTTTTTTAAATTAGAGATCTGCATCAAAGTAATTAACCTCAAAATTACCACTAGCTTAAAAGGGAAACAACCTTAATCTACCAATAAACTTCTCAAAAGTATCTTCAGTGTTAAATACCTCAGATTCAGTGACGAGAGATGAACTGTAATATCTAATAACGTGGCCAACAGAACGCAACACCAACCGTCGAAAAAAGGGTTCTCCAGCTTCTCCTTCAACCTGAAAAAAGAAACAAGTAAAAAATGAAGGCTTCAATTTGCCATTGCGTCCAATTACTTGTGGAGTGAGATATTAGAATCTGTCAAAACCATGTGCTACCTCCGCATTAGTACGAAGAGAGGTCATTAGAAGAGAGCATATTTGGTGGCGCAAGACCTGCACCATTTAAGCCAGTTTGTTAAATTTAAGACTCAACAGTTATAGTGTCAAAACCACAGAAGATGTGCTCATTCACCTGCTCGTAAGGCACCAGTATTCTAAAAACAGCCACATAATTTGATAGGATGAACCTAAAGCACAGCAAAATAGTATTTCATTAATAATAGCCAAAAAGAATTGGTCAAGATGATAGCAATGTTGCACAATTTGGAACAAACTCAAAACCAACCAAAGGCAGAACAAGGTGAATGATACAATAATCCAACATCAGGAAGTCATGATTTGTCCAAAACTGTACAGTTTGGCTCGGTGGCAATATTTGTTTAATAGCGTTATACAGGTGGCAAAGCATCACTTGTAATTCAGTGACACAAAAATGACCAATAATCAGAGAAACAAAAAGTGACAGATACACACTGAAATAAAAATGAACAAGCAATGATTCCTCATCTTGAACTTCAGAGTATCCAAATTAGGTTAGTCACGATGATTCCTCACTCAGTAATGATAAATAAAAGCTCTATTTTATCATCACTTGTTCACGGTTCACCACTATATTATTGAATAAGCAACTTCTTATGCTTGTAATCCTCATAAAGTAAGCAAATGATACATAAAGTCAATATTCGTTTAATTTAATTTAAATATATAAACTAAAAAAGGTTTTGCTACATATTTTTTCGTATCCAGTGCCATGGTTTCCCAACCACAACCTATAACTTGTGCAATGCTCCAAGGCCAAATGAAACATACTCTTTACAGCCTTTCAATTGTTTAAAACTTTGTTTGGAATAGAGTATAAAAATGGCAAAGAAATAAAAAGTTAATCTTACTCGAGTATATCAAGAGCAAATGATCGTTGCACCGAAGTAATATGCAGCCAAGCAGCCTGGAATGTTGCATTACGTTATCATTAACAGGTAGAGAGTTCTAAAGCTAATATTTCTGTGACTTGAATGATATCCAATGATTAAGCTAAAAGACTGGTTTTCTGAACATAATTTAGGGAGTGAAGAGTACATATTTTCCAGTCACGAAAGAAACTTAGAAACATCAAGCATAATACACGAAAGCGGTGAGTGAAGGAATCTCAAGTTTCAATTCAGCACATACAGATCCACCTGCTGCAAGCGCCGTCAGATCCTCCAATAAACGAAGCCCGATTGCTCCAGCTTTGGTAAGGCTGTCTCTTGTTACAAGTTTAACTACAGAAACACTATCATATTCCCTGTCAATTCCAATGTAAACAAGATGGTCAATTCCCATGTAAACAAGATTATATAAAAGGAATCAAGGAGTGCTTGGGTAAGATATTTAGAAAAGTAGCATGGACTGACAGGTCAAGCAAAGACTACTAATTTACCCATAAGTATAACAGAGAATACAAGTGTGACAGCCTCATTGAAATGAATGTTTATGAGCAGAATAAGGATGCCAGAACAACCAGCCAAAATCACACTTACTCTGAATGATGGATACTGCGACTAACATCTCCAGTAACAGAATTTGATCTATAGATTTGACCAACAGAACCAAATTTGCCTGACGGAAGTGATTCAGCACGAGCCAAATGATCAAAAACCAAGGCCACTGCTTGTCTAAAAGTTGCAGCTGCTGTGCTGCAGTTATCATGATATTTACAAAAGAAAGGTTAGCAAATGCAGGAAAAAGGTAAACAATATTTTCAAATAAAATGATGAAGAAAACACAGTTACAAAAAAACTGACTTACTTTCTTACACTATCAGACGATCGATTATTTTCCAAAAGTCGGAGACATATACAAAGAGCTTGAGCCATATTTTCCTGAGATAGAAGAAGTGCATTAGAAATATGTCCCAAAACATCGTCGAGCACCCCTAAAGTAAAACTTAAAAAAAGGACCACTCAAGGCCTTATGTGACTGGAGAAGGGGATTGTTTACTTCCTTTACAAAGATGAACATGTTATCATTTAGATAAGTAAAAAGTGAATCTCTTGAATGGAGAGAAAATAAACGTCTGAAGTATGATAATGTCAAACCATATTTGTTACTCAATCTGTTTAAAAATCATATCGCAAACTGGAGCCAGCCATCACGATTAGTAAATGCAGTTGAAACTGACATTTTTTTACCACAGTAGTTAAGATTATAACAAGATAGCTCAAAGACAGGAGATGAACAGAAGAAAAACCTCATCTTCTGGATGCAACCGCGACTGGAATATTATTAATATAGTTTGGAGGGTCTTCAGCTGGACGCTCTCATCAGACATTTCTGCATGCTATTGACAGGTCCAGAACAAAAATACATGAACAATCAACAAATACCAAAACAAGAGCCAATTAAGCCAGCTCTGGTTATTAGTAATATAAGGCAGTCTCATTGATGATGTTTTGGAACAAATAGTCGAGAAAGTGTTTCCCACAAACCCAAGAGCAATGGTATTAACCAGTAAATTCCACATCAACACGATGACCAAACTCTAACATTGCTTCACTGCTTCATGGGAAAAAAAACACAAATTCTACAACTAAATAAAATTTTATTTTATTTTTAAATAGAGGTTCAAAATACACCAATCGACTGTTTTGCAATCTGATTGATAACAAGCCATCACTACAGCCAAATGGTAGGAAAATTTACAGAAATGGCCAGTTCCCTGTTCGATAAAACGTCATTTACTAACAGCAAGTCTTCCATTCCAGACCACTTTTACAGATATCCAAGTGAAAGGTGAAATCACACTGTTTTAAACATACTTGTCTATATATGAATATGTAACATCTGATTCGAGACACATATAATAAAGTGTTTGATATGTATTATACAAATTACGTGCCATGGCAGAATATGGACAAACAAATTTGTGATTCGGTAGGGGTTGAGCAAATCCGACAACATGCCAACATGGATTTTTAATAGAGATGTGCTTACCTCTTTCAAGGTCGATAATATCTCTTGTAATGCTGAGGGAGCAACAGCATCATGAGATATTAGCTTTTGCAGGCATGAAAGCCCGATAACACTCAACTTTACAGTTCTGACCTCACAAGCCATCAAAAAGATCCGTAAAATATCCTCACTATTAGCAATATCATTTGGATTTGACAATGTCCGGAGCTGCATAAATCATTGGATTTTTCATTATAATGTAGAAAGTACATGAGAAGCAACTTATAACTCAACAATTGTAAATAGATGTCGACGTATTTTTGACAGCGTAATACACTATCTGGAAAACAATTCTCCGATCAAAAGATATTTCAATGCCTAATTGTTCCTTATCCTTAGCATTTTACCACCTTTAACAATCTTATACTATCAATCAGTATCCAAAAAAAACATTTTTCCAATGACTCTACTAGCCCTAACAAACGTTTCCTGCCTGAATTCCAGATGAACTTAAATAAGTACACTTAACTACCTAGAAATCATTCACGCTCGAAATTTCACCAATTCAAACATTTTCAACCTCTACAAACATGTCCTACCTTAGATCACTACACTTCAACGACTTAGAAACCATCATTTCACACTCGAAATTTCAACAATTAAAAAAAAAAAACAATCATTTTGAAAATTCGACTGCAAATTGATAAATTCCATCTCACCAGCTCAATAAACATCCATATTTTTCCGACAGCTAAAATGCTAAATACACTATCAATTAATATTCAGGAAAACAGCTATCTGATTCATTTACCTCTAACAAACATTTCCTAACTAAATTCCAGATGAACTTAGATCACTACAGTCGGCTGAACTAGAAATCGTCACTTCACACTCGAAAACTCACCGATTCAGACAAACAAACAAACAATCACACTGAAAGTGCCACTGCAAATGGATAAAGTCCAACTCACTAGCTCAATAAATGTCGATATTATCAACAGTTTTAATATAATACACTATCAAACAGTATCCGGGAAACGATTCTCCAATCATTCAACTACCTCTAACAAACATTTCCTACCTAAATTCCACATGAACTTCGATCACTATGCTCAATTGACATAAAATCATCTTTTCACACTGGAAATTCGTCTGAAAATCGATAACTTCAATATCACTAGCTCAATAAACGTCAATACTTTCGACAGCTTCACATCGGTATCCAGCAAAGCAATTCTCCAATCATTCTACTACCTCTTACAAACATTTCCTACCTAAATTCCCCACATGAACTTCGATCAATACATTCAACTGACCTGGAAGTCATCATTTCACACTCGAATTTTCACCAATTTACGCGAAAAACAACAACAATCACAGCTCAATAAACGCGACATTTTCGACAATTTAATACATTATCAATCAGTATCCAGCAAAACAATTCTCCAATCATTCTACAACCTCTAACAAACATTTCCTGCCTAAATTTCACATTAACTTCGATCACTACACTCAATTGACCTATAAATCATCATTTCACAAAAAAAAATCAATCACATAAAAAAAATTGAGAAGATATAGAGAGAAAAGACCTTCAAAATAGCGTGTTCGGCGGCGTCTTTGACGGCGGGATAACGGCGTCGAGCTTCGGCGGAGAGAGCGCGTAGATCTGATTCAAGCACCGCCATGAACGCCATGATTTCAATTGAATCGAAAATCGAGTAAAACGACAGTGTTTTTGAAAGATTTGAATTGAATTTTTGGATCAGAAATTGAGAATCAAAGTAACTGCAGAATCAAAATGCATTGTGAATTGCTTGAAGATCACTTGCTTAAGTCTTCATCAACATGTTTGATGTTGTATTGTTGTTGTTTGAGGTTTTTGGTTTTGTTTTTGTATAGCGTATTATCAAATCGTCTTGTAAAAGAATTAATCGGGACAAGTTACTTCTGTATAAGACGGGATAAAAAGGAATATACCTCGGATATATTACCTCGTATTTTAGGTGCTGTTTGGCCTAACTTTAGAAGTGCTTTTCTAAATGAAAAAGTAGAAATTAGGCCAAACACTATTTTTTAGAGAGTTTAAAACTACTTTTAAAAAGTCATAAACTAGCATTTAAGCCACTAGAAGTAGAAGAAAGAAATTGGGCTTCTACTTCTACTTCTAATTTTCTTTGTATACATAAGATTCTATCCATGCCAAAAATAATATTTAAGTGACTATTCATAATATTTCCAAATTTCGTCAATATAAATTTCATTCAAATTGTAATGTTTGGGATACATGTGATATTCTTAAAAGCAAAACAAAAAATTGTTCACTAATTGGCCATACGTATCAAATAATGAAAAAACAACTTTTTAAAAATTTGGTCAAACACTTACAATTTCTTTAAGAAGTAGTTTATGAATAAGTCCTTTTAAAAAGGAAAAACTCTTTTATAAAAGCAAGGCCAAACACCCCCTTACTCCTTCCGTACCAGACCAATGGTTACACTTACCTAGTATGGCCGTATCACACCAATGGTAACATACTATAAATGGACTTTTTTTACAATAATACCCATATATTCTCCTTATATTTACACAATGACCACTTGTGATCCACTCACCAACCCAATAATTTAATCCTTATATTCACTTTACTTTCCATCTTTGCCCCTACTTTTACCCTATTTTCTTAAATAACCCATTTTTTTACCATGTTACCATTAGTGTGGTACGGAAGGAGTACTTGTTTTTGTATATATGTGTATTTTTTCTGAGCTTATTACCTCAAATTTTATTTGTTTTTGAGCTATCTATTTTTTCTGATCTTAGTTTATAAGTTAGATTTTAATATTTTTTCGTCAAAACTCAAATTTAGCTAAGTTTGTATATAATGTTATTGAGTTTTATTATAATTTTTTGAGCTTAATGTTATAGTAAATGAACTCACAAACTTTATATTAAAACTCATAATTTTTAAAATTAAATTCAAAAACTTTATTATAATGCTCAGAAATTATAAAAAAACTACTCTATAAAACTGGTGGTATTATAAGGACTCTAATACAATACATTGTACTTTTTTATCAAATGAAATGTACTTGTGAATAGCGCTTGGGTACCTTACGAATCGCGAACTGTAAAAAGCGAATTCTATCCCGTCACTCACCGAAAATACATATAAAATACATTCTATAAAGCGAATCCCGAATCAATAAATGGCGTATCCACACAGTGAATCCAGTAACCATGGTAGCGACATGTACTCTATACGTTGGCAACCGGCCTAATGGCCTATAGGTTAGAATTCCTCTCTTGTATGTTGTAGCCTGTAAGCTGTTCATAACCCATGGCCTCAATTTCCCGTCTTTCGGACTCAAACAACTCAGTAGATAAGTATCGCTCTCCAAAGCTTGGGAAAATAACCTGTAAATGACGAGATTCAGATGCATTTACTGTTTTACGCGATCCTGTACTACATTAGTTTCCGTTGAATTCTCCACGCTAAAAAAATTGTGAGAAACTTAGAAACGTAAAGAATTCAATAGAACCTTTTTTTTTTTTTTTTTTGACAGCGGTAAATAAAGGGTTTTTATAAGAACCGAAGGAGTAATCTTAAACGAAGTAAAATACTAAAATGTGACTAAAGATTGCAATCAGAAGATCAGTGCACTTACAACAAACAGTTTTCCGGCATTTTCAGGCTTCTTTGCTAGTTTTATGGCAGCCGCTGCTGCTGCTCCAGATGAAATACCCACCTGAATAGCGAAGTCGAGTCAAAGATCAGTAAAAAGATATCAGTAAGATGAGAATAGTAAAAAGATATCAGTAACAAGGTCTTGAGGTTAACTTACCAACAAACCTTCTTTCAGTGCAAGAAGCTTAGCTGTTTCGATGGATTCTTCACTCGATATCTAAAATGTTAAATAAACCGAGTGTTAAATAGGCTAATATGTTCTTCTATGCTATAGAGAAATGCAGACATGTTTCATGAGTTATTAGACAAAAGGACGGAGTATATGATCAGACGGGTTTCAAGCTTCACCTTTAGAATTTCCTCAACTATGCCAAAGTCGAGTTGAGGAGGGATGACACCAGCACCGATTCCTTGTATTTTGTGCTTACCTAAGAAATGTGGAGATCACTTCAACTCAGATAAGAGCATATTTAAACACAGACAAACTGCTGCTCGAGTTCATGTCGGAAATAAGCTATAGACTCCAAAGCCACAAAGGTTCCTGGTTTCCCACAGATGGCATGGTAAGCCACAAAGGTTCCTTGCATCTTGAAGGAAGCGTAATTTGCACATTAAACAGACAACTGTATCCGATTCACTAATACGGTGACAGAATACAAACTCACCAGCCTTTTCTCCATTCAGAACAGCGCTTTCAGCTGGCTCCACCCCATAAACCTAATCAAGATGCAATAAACCTTGTAAATTTGTAACAATGCTAAAAATTACTGTCGGGGACGCTTCAGAAAAGAGTGCGAGGGAAGAACATGAAGCAGCTTTCCAAGCGCCCCCGAATAGCCTGGTTATCTTTTCACAGGGTTTTTAAAATTTCAGGACAGGTTGCAGAATTACAGTATTGACGGATATGTTGCAGATTTTGCTTTTTGAAGGAAATGTGGGTTGCAATCAAAATGCATAGATTTTGCTGGTTTTATAGATCCATATTGCGCAGTTGAAGCTTTCCAAAGCGTAAAAAGACTATCGACAAAGGCCCCTTAAGGAATGAAATCACACGGAATAAAAGAGAAAAGAACGCACAGAGAATAAAATATAAAATCGAACCTTAATAGCAGAATTTTTCTCCTTGAGGAACCTCCCTGCCCCAGCTATGGTACCTGCAGTCCCTATGCCAGTGACAAAGGCGTCGACTTTCCCTTTTGTGCCTCTCCAAATTTCTGGCCCTGTGGTCTCATAATGAATCTGCAAGAGCGAGAACAATTTTACAAACGACTACAGATATGCAGTATTATTTATCTCAAGAGCATAGAATACCTTTGGATTTGCAGGATTTTCGAACTGATTAATATAGTAACCCCCGGGAGTTGTTTCCGCTAATTCTTGAGCTTTCTTTTGATACTCGGTAAACAGTTTAGTTGGACCCATGAGATGCAACTCTGCTCCAAATGCTAGAAGGAGTATCCTTCTTTCAATACTCACATATGATGGCATAACGATGATGAGTTTATATCCCTTTGCAGCTGCAACCATTGCTAACCCGATTCCTGTGTTACCGCTTGTCATTTCTACGAGAACAGTCTTCAGGTGTCCGAAAGCAGAAACAGTCAATGAAACATGTCAAAATACAGAACTTTTTAAACAAAAAGAACAAACCTTTTAAAAATATAGACCAATCGTCATTTTACAACTACAAAGCGGACTGTCAAAGAAAATGAAACGTATTTATAAATGTCAAACAAGCAAAATTGATACTCAGTAGGCATTAGTGAATCAGCAAGAATATATCAGTAGCGCTTAAGGAATCTCGATTTCCTATCTAAATCCATCCTGGTCATACCATCCCGGTGCCAAATCAGGCAATACCTCAAAGCTGAACTGTTCAACCTACATAGTCCAATACAGTGGCGGAGCCAGGATTCAAGTTTAGGGGGAGCGGAAAATTTTAGGAGGACGAAGTGGCAATGATATAAGGTACACTCGAAAAAATTTCGGAATTTTTAACTAAAAATTTCGAAAATTTAATCCGCCAGGTGGGGCGAGCGCCCCTACTAGCCCCCCCTAGCTCCACCACTGGTCCAATGACTGCAGAACTCTCATTCCTGACAGCCGAAAACTAGAGAATATTCCACTTAACAAGAATCAAGAGAAAAACCGAGAATAGAGATTAGAGTAGACAAACCTTCCCGGGGGAAATCAAGCCCTTCTCTTCAGCATCTTTGATCATATAATCTGCAATCCTACAGTCAAATGAATTTCAGTTTTGTGTTAAGAGTTTACAGAATTTCATTTGATGAGACAGTTTTGAACTGCTATGTAGATTATATGTTAAGAGATAATTGACTACCTGTCCTTAACACTAGAGCAAGGCTCCATCGACTCAAGCTTGGCTGCAACGCGTGCTACACAACCATCCACAACATGGTTTAGATAAACCATGGGTGTTTGTCCCACCAGCTGTAAGTTGAAGACAGTAACAATGTTTATAAAAACGCACGATAATAGTCTCTTTTGGAAGCCTTTGACAGGAACCCATATAAGCAATCGAATAAAAGACGTGTAATCAGGAAAGAATGCATTTGTCCAACAATTATGACACTGGAAAGTGGAAACCTTACCTCAGTCACATCTTTCGCAATTCGACACTCGCCCTCCATGTACTTAGCTATTTAAGCAAACCTGCATTAAATATAAATGCAAATAGATCAAGCTTTTTGAAATCGTGATACAACACCGCCATTACGGCATTACCCCAGTGCCATAAGGGCTTCTACCAAAGACAGGTTGCCTAACCCTAAGTTATAAAATACACAGATTGTTTCTGAATGACAATGATAATTGCATTGAGAACTGTATCGTTTCACAGTTTAAGAAACCACAGTCAGTTTAGCGAGCCATTTTGCCAGATTCCTTCCAGCACAAAATGAAAGAATAGCGAGTTTCTGGCTCCATTTGAAATACAGGATTTATTAAGATATACTCACTCCGTCCCATTCATTTGCTTACCTTTGATTAACATACCCCTCACAAAGAATAAACGAGATAAACAAATGATTGGGACGGGGAGCCGAGTAACATCATTCAGAAATCCAGGTATTATTAGTATGCTTCTGACTTCTATAAAAATCCAATCTTTTTCAGTATATGCCTACTGTTTTCAATAATTCAACACTACCCTTTTGAAATTTATACCGATTTCCTCCGTCTCAATCATTTATTTACTTTTCTATTTTTTTGCCAGGGGTATTTTAATTTTTAATCAGCAAATGATTAGAACGGAAGGAGTACTCATTCACTGTCATTCACCTCTCTGATGAAGCTAGAGCCAGTAAAACAGATTCAAATTATGAAACAAAGTAGTAAAAACATACTGTAAAAACAGCAAAACATTATTTTCAATTCATAAAAATAAACATGGTGAAAAAAAAAGAGTAGAGAGAGGTACCTTTGCAGATGCTTGTGATTTATGAAATTGGTCAACACATGGGAAAGACTTATCAGCTTATACTGTATGTCTCTGTATATACTATACATGTTGTGTATCTCACCACTTGTACGTATTTAAGGTTTAAGACAGGATATGGATAACATATTATATGTAGCATGATTAGTTGCGACTATATTTTAAGGAGGGTAGGTTGTATTTATAATGCAATTATTTTGATTAAATATCGCCGAATTAGTTACGATTGAATTTGGATCCGTGTTGTTTGGTAAATATGACGTTTAAACTTGAGATATACTGAGCATTCCGAAACTTACATACGAAGATAAATGTAACATTGGTAATTTATCGTATTTTACATCAGTAGGTCTCCTTTATGACGGGTCACTAATTGTGTTTTTTTATAATAAAAAGTAACCATCCACAAATTTTTATTTAGTATATAATGGTTACATTTTATCATAAAATGGTCACATTTATCCGTCACAAACGAGAATTTGTGATTTTACATACTTCACACAGTAACAAACCAACAATGAGCAGTATTCAGAGTTCAGACAATGAAGTAGCAACTCTGTGCAGTAAGAATCTCTCTTCTTAAGTTATTCATAAGGCATGGTCTCGGCTTTACGTCTTTCAGAATCAAATAACTCGGTAGATAAGTATCGCTCTCCAAAGCTCGGGAAAAGCACCTACATTGGTATGAAATTTAGATGTTGATCAAAACTGTAAAATCCGGCATAAATTCAGATTGTTATTAGTTATTACTGCATGACTGCACTTACAACGATCAGTTTTCCGGCATTTTCAGGCCTCTTTGCTATTCTAATAGCTGCTGCAGCTGCTGCTCCTGCTGAAATACCCACCTGAAGTCCAACTCGGAATTGAAGTTGTACGTGAAAGAGTAAAATGGAACGAGATTAATAATTTGAGTTAACTTACCAACAAACCTTCTTTCTGTGCAAGAAGCTTGGATGTTTCTAAGGCTTCATCACTCGGTATCTAAAACATTAAACTGAGTGTTATTATAAGACTGTCGACCAAACAAACAGATCATTCAGGTCGAGTAAAAATGTAAGTTTCAGCAAATTTTCAGAAACCAGTTTCACCTTTAGAATTTCCTCGACTAAGCCAAAGTCGAGCTGAGGCGGGATAATTCCAGGACCGATTCCTTGTATTTTGTGCTTACCTATGACACGAAAAGCATCACATTAACTCGGATATAAAGTGATTCAAATCCCGTCAACATCAAAACCGCCCTTGTGGCTCCCTTTTAGACCAGAGAAAAAAAAAACAGACAACTCGGATATACAACCAAGTGGGGTTAGTCCAGTGGTAGCCGGGTTAAACTTTGAAGCTTGCAGAAATGTAAGAGTTGAGAGGTCCCTGGTTCGACTACTAGCTGGGGTGGATCACTTGGCCACTACAGCCCCCGAAGGGAGTGACTTACATGGTCCATGTGAACTCTGATATACTGATTCCGCGACACAGTAAAACTCACCCGGCTTTTCTCCATTTAGAACCGCACTCTCAGCTGGCTCCGCACCATAAATCTAATTGTTTGACAGATGATCAATGTTAAGACGAAGTTTATTTAAAACTGCAAATTCCGCAGTCTGCACCATAAACCATCAAAACAAACCTTAATATCAGGATTCTGTTCCTTAAGAAATTTCCCTGCACCAGTAATGGTACCTCCAGTCCCTATGCAAGCGACAAACACGTCAATTTTCCCTTTTGAGTCTCTCCAAATTTCAGGCCCTGTAGTTTCATAATGAATCTGCAAGGGCAAGAACATAACAAAATTCAAAAACCGCTATATATACAATACACTCGATCATGTATCAGTTAAAAGCCAAAGCATGCAGACCTTCGGGTTATTAGGATTTTCTAACTGGTTAATATAATACGCGCCTGGGGTTGCTGCTGTTAATTCTCGCGCTTTCTGATCCAACTCTGGGAAGGTTTTAGTCGGATCCATGACGTGTAATTCTACTCCGAATGCTAGGAGGAGTATCCTTCGTTCAATGCTCATATATGATGGCATAAAGATGATGAGTTTATATCCCTTTGCTGCTGCAACCATTGCTAACCCTATGCCAGTGTTCCCGCTTGTCGTTTCTATCAGAACCGTCTTGAAATGTCCAACGAAAGGGGAAAAAAAAAATCCTCATCAAAACTTGGCAAAATACAAACTTTTTAATAAACAAGAAACATTTTTTTCTCTCGTTCACATTTCAAGCTTCTGCCGAACTGAACTGAACTGAACTTATAAGAACTGAAAAGAAAAAAAAAAAAAAAACACGCGAATACCAACCTTCCCAGGGGAAATCAAGCCCTTCTCTTCGGCATCATTGATCATACTCTTTGCAATCCTAAACTCGAACAAATTTCAATTTTATGTTAAGACCACAAGAAATTACAGATAGATTTAAAGATGATTACTCCCTCCGTTCCGGTTAACTGTTGTAATTTGCGTTTGGCACAAAGACCAAGAAATGGGAAGAGGGCCAATAATAAGAGGACAAGTGGACCAAATTGAGTGTGAAGGATCAAATTACTCATGAAATGCAATCCTAAAATAGAAAGGACAACAAATGACTGAGACACCCCAAAGTGGAAAAGGACAACAAATGACCGGCACAGAGGGAGTATTTGACATTACAGAACAACCAGTGACGGTTCTAAAGGGATGATTCATGTCAGCCGACCCCATATCAGTGGCGATTTAGGTTGGTGGGGGGAGGGGGGTAGCAGAGGCGCTCGCCCCCGCTGGCCAAGAAAAAAATTGCAAGTTTTGGTTGAAATTTCCGAAATTTTTTCAAGTTTCCGTTATGTCATTACTTGTTCGCTCCCGCTGAATTTTTTTTGCCCCCTAACTATAAATCCTGGCTCCGCCACTTATTAAGGCGGTAAAGTTATTGTATTATTTGACTACAAAGGGGTAAATGACTAGCTACATACCTATCTTTAACACTAGAGCACGGCTCCATCGATTCAAGCTTAGCTGCTATGCGTGCCACACAGTCCTCCACGACACGGTTTAGATAAACCATGGGTGTTCCTCCCACCAGCTACAAGTTGAACAAAGTAATATTAATACAAACAACTCAAGATAGAAGTAACATCCTTCGCAACTAAATGATGATAAAGGAAACTCACTTCAGTAACATCCTTTGCAATTCCGCACTTGCCCTCCATGTATTAGAAGAAATTCAAATTCAACTGCAAGTAAACATTAACTATCATCAAGTCTCATATTTTATTGTTAGAAAGTGACAAATGGCATTATTCCACGGTTCCACCATGCATGCAAACCTATACCAAGTAAACATTAACTATCATCAAGTCTCATATTTCATGATAAAACGTTACCAGGTTTAGGGGTGTTCAGAATAAACCGAACCGCAATAACCGAATCGTAAAACTGAAAAACCGTCCATTTTTAAGGTACGATTAACCGAACCATTTCGAAAAAGCGGTTCTTTGAACCGAACCGTTAACTTTATTATGGAAAAGGTTCGGTTAAGGTTCGCAATTTTAGATAACTAGGTTAACTGCATGAACCGAACGTTTCACAAAAAAGTAAGCAAAAAATTAAAATATTATATAAAAAACTGTTCGTTCGTTTAATTTTCTTAGTGTATCCAAATTTAAAATTTCTTAAATTGATTAATGCTAAAGTTTAGCTTATTAACTTCATTGTTGGGTATAATATATAATGAAAATTTAATTAAACTATTAGAAAAAATTCCCAAAAATTAACGAAAACTGAAAAAAAAAAAAAAATAATATAGAACGATTATCGGTTAACCGGTAATCGAATCGCTAATAATCGTTTAAAGTGGTTAACCGAACCGTTAGGTTCGGAGTTTTGCCGAACCGAATTAAATTAGAGGATTGTTAGAAAGTGACAAATGGCATTATTCCACCATGCATGCAAACCTATACTAACTTTAGAACAAATGCATGGAAAATATTAAATAAAAATTGTTCAATACAAGGATAGAACTCATGACCTCTAACTAAGAGGTAGTCTTAATAACCACTAGACCCACATAACTAATATGCTCATTTACTGAAGAATACTGTAATTATTTTTCGAGAAAGGGGGTGCAGATGAACCCCCTGCACCCTCGCCAAAAACGCCATTGTTCTGAGGGACGGTCTCTCAATAAGTTTATTGAGAGATTATTTTACAATTTAAAGAAAAAGTAGTACTAAAAGTTATAAAATAGGTACAAATCATGATTAAAGATAAAATGAGTACCTTTATTATGTAAATAGGTACGAAATTACTATATCACGATCAACAATAAAAAGGTCACGAAATACAAATAAAAGGGTGCGGAAGACTGGTCTCTCAATAACTTATTGAAAGACCGTCTCTCCCAAGTTTTAGTGATTGAGAATATCTTGTGAAACTTTTCATATTTAGGATCTTAATATGCATTCGAAGGACACACATCATAAAAAAACATTAAAACTATTGTACTTCTATATGGTTAATGTCGATTATTATACGTCTGTCTTACGTACGACCAATAGAAAATACAGTATACTATAGGAAAATAAAGAGATTGAAGGGAGGGATACCTAATACCTTTGGTAATGTGGTTGGAATTCAGGGAGGATGCTCAATGCATGGGGAACCAAAGACTTATTTGCTGCTGTATTTATAGGCTGAGGCCTCAGATAAAACAATAGCTCTTCATTAAATAGCTCTTCATTAAGACGAGTCAAATATTAGATTAACAAAAGATTTGTCTCATCTATAGAAGTGTGGCATTATTTGACCTGTTTTATTCTTGAGAAACCTATTGTATTATCAACTTCATTAATCTTTGCAGTTGGGATATATAGTAAGGTGCAATTTAAAGGTGAAAATAAAAGAAGATTGTGAAACATCTCAAATTAAGCCACTCTTAAGCAATACTAACTCTTTAGTAATTAATCAAGTGGTGTTAGTCCAGTGGTAGCCGGGTTAAACCTTGAAACTTGCAGAAATGCAGGAGTTGAGAGGTCCCGGGTTCGACTCCCAGCTGGGGCGATGATCACTTGGCCACTGCAGCTCCGAAAGGGGTGGCTTACATGGTCCATGTGGTGGTGCGGGAATGCATGGGCCCGGGGGGATTCAACCCCTCGTCATCAAAAAAAAAAAAAAAAAAAAAAAAAAAAAAACTCTTTAGTAATTATTATGTGCAGTGGCGGAACAGGGATTTCAAGTCAGCGGGGAGAAAAGGTAATATTGTAAGGGGATCTTCAAAAATTTCGAAAATTTAAACTAAAAATTTCGAAATTTTCATATGCGTCCTTGCCACGTTGCTAGCTAGGTAGCACCAAAACGGACACGGATACGTGGCACGACATCCCATGAAACTTAGGACACGTTATTTAAATTTAATAAAATATACTCCCTCCTATTCATTTTAACTTTCCCCCTTTTCTTTTTCATCTATTCATATAACTCCCCCTCTTTTCCTTATTTAGTAAAGTTTTATACTTATTTTAATCACATTACCCCACAACAATACTTATTTTAATCATCTTACCCCACAATAATACCTTCCCTCTCTCCAATTACCTTACATCACCACTAGGGATGTCAATGGGGCGGGGTGGGTGCGGAGGAGGGGTAACCCGCACCCGCCCCGCGAGTCTATAATGCGTACCCACACCCGCCCCGCGACCCGCGGCGGGTTGAACTTTTCAAACCCGTTCCCGCCCCGCGGGGATCCGTTAACCCGCCAAATTACCTATCTCCTCATAAACAATTTTTAAAAATATAAATGTAAAATCTAAAATATACTAGTCGTACTACTTATACAAATAAGTTTTCACAAAATATACATTCAATTAACTAGTACACAAGTTTTTCAAACCATAAGTTTTTACAAACAATGAAACGCATGTCCAAAGTAAACAAAGTTGCTTGATCAAATTAACAGAGCTTCACTCATTGTTCCCTCAAATCATCTAAAGCTCCGTTAGCATTCTTACCAAGTATCATTGGTTTGGACTTTTTATCCTCTTGTTATAATTTTTTATTATTATTATAGTATAATTACTACTACTTATTATAGGTGGGTTGGAGATTTGGAGATGAGTGAGGCGGGTATAAGCGGAGCGGGGCGTGCGGGGTGGGTGTGGGGCGGGGTGGGTATGGGGCGGGTTTCATGTGATACCCATCCCCGCCCCACGACCCGCGACGAATGATACTTTTGAAACCCATCCCCGCCCCATGACCCGTCAAATCATTACCCGCGCCCGCCCCAAGTGGGGCGGGTGCGGGGCGAGACCCGCCAAAACCCGCCCCACTGACATCCCTAATCACCACAATACTTTACAATAAAATAACTCTCCCCTTAATTTGCATGCCCTTTTAAAAGGGGAGAGTTAAAATGAATAGGGGGGAATATATTTTATAGTCCAAATACCATCAATCTCTTTCACCACCTCATTTCTCGTCTAAAGAACATCATTTACCCTAAATGATGTCCAAATACCATGGACAAGCGTTGGACACGGCCAAAATACCATGGACACACGTCGGACACGTGTCTAAATAAATGGTGAAAGTTAGACACGGTTTTATAGATGTCCGACACGTTTCGACATGTGTCGAACGAGTATCGGTGTCAAACACGGGACAATTAATTTAGAAAAGTACCCGTATTAGCAATACATGGACAAAAAGATAAAGCGACCACTTTTTAACATAAAATAATCGATTTTTATGATATGGTGGTCACAAGCAATACATGGGCAAAAAGATTCGAGAAATTCAATTCCACTTTGGTAAAGATATTCACTCACTATCTTTTGCTAAGATAGGATAGGACGGTGTAAATTGGACCTTTGCTAAACTAACACGGTCCCGACTCTCCACTACAGAGAATTGACGTTGACTCGATCGGAACGTTTTATTGTTAAACCTGGATTATTATCTATTTATCACTAATAAATAACTTATAATAATAATGGTCCCTAATAATAATTCAAAAACATTTCGCCTTAAAATGACCCATTGATAATAATCCGTTCCAACTTCCAACTATCCCGTCTATACGAGAAATTGCGGCCTGCCGGCCAGACTATCCCAAATCATATGTGGAACTCATTGTCATTATCCCAAATCATGTGTGGAACTTATTTAAGACCCTCCATTGGTTATCCCTTATTCTTGTCTCTAAGTCCTAGAAAGGAAAATGAGTTGGCGCCATTGGATGACATTCAATCTCGGCGTCACCCTCTCACATACAATAAGTGGGGACCCCTTTAATAAAGGATGCATGTGAGAGCGTGACACCCAAACTCGGCGCCCTATCGTTATCCAGATAGAAATTAGGAGTTACTCTTTCCGACTTAACAGATTCTTTACATATTTCTCTTTAATACTCAACGTCTAAGCCTATATAAATTTAAATGCTTCGAATGCTCTTACTTCAAACTTGGGATAAAATCAAATTCTACGCTCTACACTGGGCGACGGTCCCATTGTATAAAAGAACTACTCATTTATTAGAAATGAAAAGAAAATAAAGTTGTCGATTTGTGGTGGACATTCATGCAAAATTCAATAAACATACCCCTTGATTTGAATAATTGAAGGTTTAACTGTGATAAAATTTGCCAATCTCAGTGGCTTTTCCTTAAGACGGTATCAACATAAGACGAAAAAAAAGTCAACATAATTTAATAGAATGTGACCATTTAATAATAAATGTCAGTATAACTTAAAGTTGTCACTTTTTAACATAAAATTGATGGTAAAATTTTATCAGAAAATATTTAAATTTTATCAGAAAATGGTTATATTTTTGCCCATTTTATTTATGGGGGAAAGGTCCGTCCGAAACAAAAAATTTGCCAATTTTTTAATGCACTTGGAACAATTTTACATAAAATTGTCCCGAAAATTATGAAGTCGGAATAAATAATACCTCGAGTGGATACAAAGTTATATATCCATATAATTGAAGATCTAAGGGTAATTAAATTATGTTTTTAGAAGAGTAGAAAAAAAAATGAATTTTATTTCGATGGGAAGAGTATTTTTTTTATGTAAAAGTGACTATGTAGTCTTCCTAATTTTATTGCGCCGCTTTAGCTTCTGTCCGGCCCACTAGTCAAGCTGGTTTAAACGTAACAATTTCTTTATATGACCGTCTTATTGTATATGACCGGCTAAATGAAGAATAACCCAAATATAACACTTTACTTTTAATTTTCTTTTGATATATTATATTGAATCTATACGAATTATGTTATAAGTTTTATTTTGCGATCACCGTCTCTATTATACATTAATAATATCATCGGATTTTATGTAGTTTTTTGCATTTATTTTTGTTTAAATCGTTTCATTTAATAGTGTTCCCGAAGAAGGTCGTGCATGTTTTGTTTTGCATATACTGAGGCTTAATCTCGATATCATATTCCATAAATTATATATTGGCGGCATTGTGAATATTAGTTTAACATACTTTGGGGAGTTTTTAGTCAATTTTAATAGATGGTTGTTGACGCTGAAAGCTTTAGTTTGGAGTAACTTTATAAACTCAATAAATTTTAACTCGGTAATGTTCATCTTTTATTTTTTCTTTCTAACTTTTAATTATCTACTGTATTATAAATAGGTTAATCAATCCCATATTTTCGAACGATCAGTTGGTGTATACAATCTATTATTGATGGTACTGGAGAAGAGTTTAAAAAGTTGAAAAAAAAAATAGAATGATTGGTTTACAAGAAACTGGGGCCTTCCATATTGGAAAACAATGTTAATCAGGCACAATTTGAAAGGCTAAGAATAATAAGGGTAAGATGCCCACGGTTCCGGAGCTTTTCCTTGAGATGCATTCCAAGAGGGAGCGAAGGGAAAAGGATTTTCACTAAGAAGAAGGACAAAGATTTATATGTAAGTATCAAACAATTTCGTAGTCTTTTGATCAAAGATATTATTATATAAAAAAACCTTTAATCATTAACGTTTTGATTTTTTACGATCAATTTAAGGAGCGAAAACAGAAAAACTCTACCATGTCCGATAATGAGATTTGGTTTGATTAGGGTACAATAAGATCGGTAAACAGGACCGGAACAACACATGATTTATTCTACGACCCCCAAGAGCGAGAATCCCTTCATCGCAAAAGCAAACATATGTGCAAAGGATCGTAAGTCAACTTCTGACTCAACTTGAAACCGAAAGACAAGCAGTCGCCACAAGGGATAAAGAAACGAGGAGAATGAAGGAGCAAGTCCAGATGATGACCACATATTTCTCGTCTTGCAACCCCGGTTGGCATCGCCAAAACCAAGAACCTAATGGAGGAGGCGGTAGTGGAGCGGGAGCTAGTTTCCGTAGTTGAGAGGTAGGTTTGTCCTTTTGGCTTGTTGGACTTGTTAGATAGGTTTATGACTTGTTGTAACTTGGATTAGTTAGTGACTTTGTAAATCGGCTTTTGTATCCTTTTATAAAAGTGACGTTGTTGTTGCCCATGTTTAATGCAGAATGCAGGTTTATTTGTATTTTGCCTTGAAATAAAGTAAAATTTTCAGGCGAAATAGTTGGGAAATTGCAACCGAAGTATAAAATTGGCAACTACATTTCAGTGGTCAAGTGCATTTTCGAATCAGGGGGTTCACAACTCCTAGTAGTCGCCAAATTGGCGATTGAAGGCCTCAGTCGTCGCCAGTTTGGCGATTGATGTCAACTATTGGCTACTGACATCAGTCGCCAAATTGGTGACTACGTTTTGGCGACTACGTTGACTTTCAGTCGCGAATGCCCCTATTTGGCGATTAAAAGTGCAGTCGCCAATTTGACGACTGAAATCAGTCACTTGTGTCTAAAAAGCCCGTCAGACGTTGCGACCAAGATGAGAATCAATAGTTGTGTAATGGTTGATAAGGTTATTTTCAATCATTGGTCTATCAAAATAAATTATATTCTCAGATAACTAGTAGCTAGCAGTAAGAACAGTTAATGTATTATACAACTAGTCATATGTACAACATATTTAATGTAGATGAGCTTTGTTATAAAGTTATGGAGCCTACTAACAAAATTATCGAGCTATGATACAAAGTTATTGAGCTTAACAGAAAAATTATTAAGCTCAATAACTTCGTAAAATAGCTCAATAACTTGTAAAAAAAATAGCTCAACATTTTTGTGTAAGAGTTCAACAACTTTGAGACGGTTGTATAATGCTGTTATACAACTGGTTGTAGGATAGTATTTGTGCAGTAAGAAAGGATCGAATCCACAGGGAAGCGAGTTAATTAATCTAGTTTGTTTATATTTAAGTTCGTCTTAAAGGTAACAGTTTTATGGGGGTTTGATTGGGTTGATTTCTAAAAATTAATTGCGATGTAAATAAAGACAAATTCAATAATAATAATAAAGAGTCTAGGGATCGGGTTCACTAGGTAGTCATCCAAGGGTAAGATTTAATTTATTGATTGAGCAATTTATATTGTTGAAAGTCATATGATCGGTCGATTCTAATATGTCTTTTTAGATCTGAACTTAACATTAAATCGCTATCATTAAGTCGGTCCAATTCAATTATCGTGGCCTATACTAGTCTTAACCCGGTCGATGAAAATCTTAATTTATGCAAGACTAATTAATCAATTCTGATCAATAATTAACTAATTAGAAGTAAGACAATAATTGAACAACAATCAAAAATAATTTAACAATCAATTCATAAGTTAACCCTTTTCTAACAACCTAGATCCCCTTTCACCCTAGATTAAAAGTTTAGTTACTCATACTAAAGATAAGAACAACAATAGCAATAATAAGAAACATGATGAACAATAATAAAAGATGAATAACGATTGAATTGTATTATTGAAGAAAGATTAGAAACAATACCGTAATTAAAGGGCAATAGATTCGAAGCGAATAATAAATAAACTAAACTAAGAGTATTCTAAGAGAGTTTTTAGAGTAGCTATACGAAACTAAAAAATAAGACGTACAAATAAATTAGGGTACGATTTAGGTATTTATAGTAAAACATAACCGACTTAAGGAAATTTGCGGAAAACACTGGAAAAAATGGTTCCTCGATCGAGCCTGTTGTCACTCGATCGAGTACACTTTATCCTCGATCGAGCTTGCTCACAGTTGATCGAGGCACCACTTTATTTCAGCTATTTTCTTCGTGTTGTCTTCTTAACTTCTCTTCCTTCACTCTTATGGATTCCCGTGCCATGCTTCGTGTATTCCTTCATGCCCACTCCGCGACGCCCATTTCATTCCTTTGCTCCTCAAATGCATCATCCCCTATATACTAAAAGATTAACATATCTCCAAATTTTCCCGCTTAAATTTCCCGCCTAAGTGATATTCTAATAGACAATATTTGTTTCCTAATTAATTAGTGTTGACTATCTATATTTACTACTACTGAATAATATTTATCTCCTAATTAACTGTATAAGATCAATCATTATTTAACTTTTATATAAATAAGGCTAATAAAATATCTCATTTGAATTATATACGCAAATTTTCTACCATTTTCAAAATAGAGGTAACCTGCATTAGTTTGATTGATTATCAAAGTCTCTAATATTTGTATCTAAAATACCGTGCATTTGCACGGGTAGCTACACTAGTTCTTGCATTAAACATCAAAACTCATCTAACATAAAAGGCATGTAAATAATACAATTTAGCACGAAATCGTAGCGAAAGCTACTAAGGGGAGGCATAAATATGTATATAGTTATGACTCATCAATGGCTATAAAACATATAATAGTTTCCAATACTAATCATCCATTTAATATCTATTACTCATGAATTTCCAAATTACATATTATGTTTTATGGTTGTAACGTACTTGATTATGATGAATATATGGATGTATGAAGTATGGTTTTTAAACTTCAAATTAACATCCCTATATTAAATGGTTATTGTTGTTGTTTTGTAGCTTAGTAAAGTATATTTTAATTGTTATGTTGTTCGTTTTTATGAATTGTTTGCTTTATATTTGAATTCATACTTTTTACTTGGTTTAATTTAAATGATCTACATGTGGGAAAGTTTCGATTTTGATTTTATTGTTAAATGTTTGTCATGTAAATGTTTCTCCTTTTGTTCAATAAAACTTGTGTATCAATTGATAAGTCCAAATTATATACATTTTTACCCCTTATTCTAGATCCATTTTGTATGACATTATGCAATAACCTTAGTGATTTTGAGCTAATATTTTATTTCTAGTTGCATTTGTATGTTCTATCATATTTTGTAGGTACTTAAGCTTTAAGAAGCTTAATTCCACATATTTACAAGCACTAAGAAACAAAGTTAAGTTGAAGAGAAGAATGGACCAACAATGAAGTAAAGCATGGACTTGCATGAGCAAATGTGGTGGATTAATTTGAGAAATGCACAACACAAATCAAGAAATGTCAAGCCCAATTACAAGTCCACAAAATGCTCAACTTAGAATTTTACATGGGATGCTCATGAAAATGCTCTTAGGATGATAAGTATGCAATTAACCGGAGAGTTAAGAAGAATTAAGGAGCAACTTTGGATTCCACATAACATTTAATCAATCATTAAAGAGAAAATACTCGGGCAATGGTAACCCCGATCGGGGTTGGGTGTCCCCGATCGGGGATGTGGGATTCACAATTGTTTACGTTATACACTCAAGTCCTATATAAAGGAACCTCGACATAAGCATTTGAGACCATCTTTTCTACACACTTTTACATAGAAATTCTCTCTAAATTTAGTAGTTAGTTTAGGTTAGCTCTTAGTTTAGTTTAGTTTACTTTACTTTATGTTATTTACATTTCAAGTTATAAAACAATTTACATTTACAAGTTATTATTTATATTACAAGTATTGTTCTTCCATTTCCATTTCTATTTTCATTTCCAATTGCAAGGTAATTTCTTATTCATATTTTCATTATGTTTGCCATTTCATTTATCATTAGTTTAATTTACATTTCCACCATGTTAGAGTAGTTGCATTTGTCTAAGGAGTAAGGGAAGACATGCATGTTTAAGTAATATGTAAATGTCAAAATGAGGATAAGTTGTCTAATTGTTTCTATCACATGTTTGTTTTGTCACATTTAATCTTTGTTTAAAGGCCTTAATCATCGATTAAGTTTGTTCATTCGTTCTAAAAGTCAAGAGAAATGTAATTGAATTAGACTACGCATGTGTAGTAGGACGACCTAGTCATAAACGAGAGTTTCTCTAGGACCCGATCTATGGTTGACACTAATATCGTAAGGTGGGTGTCTTTAAGCCTAAACATTTATCGTAAAATCAACTTCCTAACTTAACATGAGCATTTACATAATTAACATGTGTGACCCGACCTCCCTAGACATTTTCTTGATTATTGTTTTATCATTACATCAAACCAACCAATCAACAACCGATAAACCAACCTCGATAGAATTCAATCCATAACAACTAATTAACAACTCTCGTCTCTATGTGGTTCGACCCCTACGTACTACATTCATTTGTTTGGTTAGGGTATAAATATTATCTTTGCATAGGTGTGCGATAGCCTATCAATCAATTTTAAACATCATCAAAGACACGTTAATGTAGATGAGGTACAAAAAAAGGGTAAAATTAAAGGCAAAAACTTAGCGTATAAGCTGATAAGTTATTGATGTATCGTTTTATTAGTAGACAAAGGCCGAAAAAAAAAGGAGTGTATATTGTGTCAAATGTCAACGGTTTGTAAAGTTTGTAACTCATATATTGGAGATAACTAATTGTTCATTTTAGGGTAATTTATTTCACTTTTTTCATATTTATTTTATACTTCAAATTATTTATGCTTCAAACATAATACGTAATTGTCTTTTACTACTATATATCATGATTTGTGCAAGAATTTTTTTTGTACATTTAGCTTCAATAAAATATTAATGTTAAGTTTTTAGTATTCAGATTAACGTCGAAATTTTAATAAGAAAACATATATCTACACTTGCATTGTACGTGTAACAAAACTATTATATAATAAAAAGGCATAATAAAGCATCACATTACATCATTCCTTTTTTGAGAAAATTTTAGCAAACTAAATCATCATGTATTTATTTTAAAAAAAACGTTGAAAATTTTTGTATTATTAAATACAATTACTAAATTTTGGCTTTTCATTCAAATTTGTATTTTATTCTAAGAGTAATTAAACATAAAAACAAACTAGTTTTATACCCGTGCAAAAAATGCACAGGTCGTAATAACATGCGATATTATTAGATACATGAACCTATAATTGAGTGTGATTAAGTGTTCAATATTGTCACAATATAATCAGTCCATACTTGGATATTCGAATATTTAATAAATATTAGATTTGAATATCAGATAATAAACAACCGTATTTTATTAGAATTATATTAAAGGTATTTGACAAGTTAGACCCGTTGAATGTACGTAAATTGCAACATTTTATGTAAATTGTGACATTTTAACTTATGTTTTAACATAAGTAATTAAAAAAAAATAGGAATAAGAGATATGAATATGAATTGAGTTGAGGAGAGAGGGTAATTAAATAGAATATGAAACATGGAGGACCCCACATGGAAAAACTCAACAGTCAATCAAAAGTCAAGAAAAAAGTTGGGTTTTATACCATGTAGATACTAAATAAATTTTACGATTTTATTGTTAAAATAAATTTTACGGACAAATCATCAATTATTTCTTCTGCGTTTAGACAATGATAATCATTTCATCTACCTTCCATTATAGTTACAAATTAAAGTATAGAATTTTCTATTTTAAAATTTTTATTTTAGGTTGAATTAGTTATGTAGCTAAAAAAAATTGAAGACAATAATAATAATAATAATAACAACAATCGTAACAAAACAATAATAAATGTAACAATATTTGTGGCAAAATACTAATAATCCGTGACAAACATTTAATAAATTGTGGAAAATATACTTTGACGATATATTATGGCAATATACGTATTAACTAATAATTTTTTTTTGCAACCGTAAAGCTGGACTTGCATAACACCACCCACGTGACAACATAGCTAACATGAAGACTAATTATTTTTATTTAACAGTTTGGTGAGATTTCCCCAGTTTCCTAGGGAAATTAGTGAATTCACTTTTTATCAAATAGTCTTCTTTATTACGAAAGTATTTCAATTCGTTGTTTACAGATATCCTCCACAAGATCCCCAGACAAATGTAATATGGCCCGTGTTAGGAAATAGTGCTGCCATTGCGCTCATTAGACAGTAACACTGCTCGGTATCACTTCAGAACATAAATGGCAGAGGCGCAGGTTCTTTGAAAGCCTTGTATGGACTACACAAACGACAAACACATTCTTATTATTTTGGATTAAAGTTACCCCTACATACTTTGAAATTTGTCATGAATGACAAGGAGGGGGAACTTACTTTGAATGAATTGGGACTGAACGCCAAAAATTTCCAAAGTATATGCCTAAACCTGTGCTTTGTGCACCGATTTCAGGTCCTGAAACAAGTTGAATTGAATTGAACAGTGTTACACCAAATTAATCGGTATATATATATTCAAAATTGGATGGAAAGTTAACAAACATAATCCGTTCAACAGAATCTCTAAATTATCCTCCACAGTTAAAACACTTTTGTCAATTTCTATCGAAGATAGATCGTGGCCGGTGGCGGTGACCCAAAAAAGGGGGCAATGCGTTCTTTAGTATCTTCAAATTTGACATAATAACCTCCCTACCATTTCGCCACAAATTATACGACAAAACTAATTTTATACTCAATCAACCATGCAAGTTGGTCATTTAAATTCAATAAGGCAAACACATTATTGAGCATATTAATTAAATTCAAAGTCTTCATAAGCGCGACATGTAACAAGTAAGCCAATGTAAAAAGCAAACCTATTGTGAAAACTCTTACCTTCTAATAGTCACAAAATCGTTCAGTATCTACTTTTGCTAGTTAACATCTTAACAAAATCAGTAGCAACATTATCAGTATCATCACAATATCGTTTTTAAGACTCAATCAACCAACTCTTACATTCACACAATTAGGTTACCTATTCACAAAATCGATTCAAATCATAAATTAAACCTTGCAAAAAACTGAAATACAAGATCGAGCCATATATTCCACAAAATCGAGCACAAATTTTCACAAATTTTCACAAATTAAAACTAAAATAGAAAATAATAATTTAAACATGAGATTATAAAAAAATGAGAATAATAGGTTAAAACTTAACATTTATACTTGCTAATTGAACATTACAATTGTAAAATATGCAATATTTTCTAATTGAACAATTTCAACTTGATGTTGTAATTAGCCGTCTTGATGATTACCTCGTACCAACGTCAATCTAATCTTCAACAATATACCGATGAACTGATAACAATAATAAGTTTCCTCTATTTGCATTGTATTCACTATCCTCTGTACTCCACGAATATGTACAATAAAATCAAGGTGAACCAGCTTCATAAGGCGCTTGATTATTTGGAACTTCGGGGGCGTATTTTCAAGTGTGTAGAGTGAAAAACTAAACACATTCTCACCGAAATTCGATTTATCGTGGACACTAAGCTATAGTTCGACACTAAAATTGTTTTTTCTGCACCATCAAGAAAACCCCAAAAATGGTACCTATATTTTGTTTTAGGTAAGAGCGTTTCGAAGTTGAAATGAAATTTGGAGGGTTACACTTTCTCCTGATCACTCTACGGCTAATACGACTCAACAGAACGATTACTTTCTCTTTTGTGCCTCTCCAAATTTCTGGCGTGTGGTCTCATAATTAATCTGCAAGAGCAAAAACAATTTTACAGACCACTATAGATATTTCATTTTTAAAGTATAGCATTAAACATACCTTTGGGTTTGCAGGATTGTCAAACTGATTAATATAGTAACCCCCTAAGCTTTCTTCTATTACTCGGAAAAGGTCTTAGTTGGACACATCATGAGATGCAACTCTGCTCCAAATGGTAGAAGGAGTATTCTTCGTTCAAGACAACGTACGCTATCATGAGATGCAACTATGATACTTGGGTTAAAGATACATTTTTAGGTGTTTAGAAAACGTATCGTTATTCTGCACAATCAATATTTCCTGCTACATGACTTGTACTATCAAATTTGCCTCTATAGAAGGTACTAGTCAATCAATCTGCTTCCCACCAAAATCTTTCTTATTTACTCATTGCTTGCATTCTTACGAACTGTTGCCTTCATTTTTAATTACGAACATGTGTGTGTCGACCATGCAAGCCAAGACCGATTACGAAGCACTAGTGGGTGATCCCTCACTAATGCTTGACTCTCCTGCGTGCATTCTTGTCGCAAGATTAAATAAGAGTGCGCGCCACGTTTCCGCTCAAGATACCGACCGTGACATTTGGTATCAGAGCCCGGTCTTCACGACGGGCTGCTGCATATATAATGATAGGAAAGACCGCATAATCGAGTGGGAACAAAGGAGAAACTAGGGCCAGGGTGTCGGCCTTAGAAAAGTTGCCAGATGAGAAACTTCCGTATTTGGAGGGACTCGTGGTGAGTCTAGGGAGCACTCACCAAGCCATAGATGAGACGATAAAGAAGCGTGAGGCTCAGTTGAAAGCCGTAAACGAGACGGTAAAGGGGAATAAGGCTCACTTTGAAGCCGTAGAGGCATTAATCCCGCGTGAGTTCGGGGAAGAGATGAGCTACATCGACGAGAGACTTGGACAACTCGAGAAAATGTGTAATACATCGATGAAAATGACCGTAAACAGGAATTTTGTTTGGACTCCCAAGGTGAAGCCGCCTACACCTCAGAAGTATAGTGGGGCGAAAGACTCGAAAGAAGTTGATAACTTCCTCTTCGACATTGTAACTGTAACACCCCACGGTAATTGAAGAGGTCCATTGATAGGCTTAAATGACTAGTGCTTAAAGGGATTGAAAGTACTACTCATATCAACAAAGTGCACTTTCTTTTATGGTCATCCATGCGAAAGAACTCCAAAGTTAAGCGTGCTTGGCTGGGAGTAGTCTTAGGATGGGTGACCTCCTGGGAAGGTTCCCGGGATGCACATGAGTGAGGATAAAATGCGCTATAAAGGACCCGTGTTGATCTGTGGGCCATGTACACAGCCTGGTGAGCTATCATAAGTAACCGCTCCCGACCCGGTTTGGGCCGGGGTGTTACAGTAACATCCCCATTACTCGAGCGGCCTTCCTCATGGGCGTCTTAACCAGTAAGGATGCTATATGATTTGGTTTCCCAATGGATTGTAGTGCGAATAATCGAAATAAAAGCAATTTAAATAGATAAGTATATAAGTGATTAGATCCAAATATGATCGCAATTATACAAACCCAAGTCATAAGAAATGGAGTCGAATTATAATGTCAAAAACTAAAACAAACAAAGTGGCGACACGCTAAAGTGAGGAACGCTCCAAAGCCTCGAGTCATCCCGTATACACATGCTACCTATCAAACCGATGCTCCTCATATGATCGGAAATATCATATGGTTCACCAAAAATATTTTAAAAAAACACTTGTTGTCAGTCTCAATAATACGAGTGCCTACAACGACATGATTAAACGATATAAAATGCAACATGGATGTGAGTAACATGTGCAACCACCAACCACCACTCCTCCAACACAAAACCGGTAGCCACTCGGTCGAGTGACTCACTAACAGAAGTTGATACAATGCCCAGAAGGCACTCGATCCACGTACTCGGTCGAGTAGGGTGCCACTCAGTCAAGTACTCCGAGATTGAGAGAAGAACCGTGGTGTTGGAGTCATGGGACGACTTCAAACGAAAATTTATGGAACAATTCTCTCCGATAACACCGACTTCTTAGCTCGAAGAAAACTCAAGAACTTGAATCATACATGTTCTATCTGAGAGTATGTAAAAGCCTACTCGACATGTATGCTGGAGATAACTGATATGACCGAGAAGGATAGTGTGGTCCAGTTCATCGTTGGTTTGAAGGACCGGGCTCAACGAGAGATCTTGCGACAGAGACCCGAGTCCCTCTCCGCTGCAATGACCGTAGCCGAGAGATTGGTCGACTATTATACCGAGCGTAAAGCTGCTTAAAAGAAGGGATCCCTGTAACGAGTGAGGGCAACCTTAGATTTGGAGGAAACACTTCCCAAGCGAAACTTCTTCTACGGGAAATAATCGATTCCGTCCAGGGGGAGATAATAAAAGGTGAGGTCAAACTAATTCCACCCCAACCTCATCGAACAGGAGCACGTCTAAAGCGTCCACCGTTAGGAAGCCGTTTGCGTGTCTCCTATGTAAAGGAGCACACTGGATGTCTAAGTGTCCGCACTAGAGGGAACCAAACCCCGAGGGGACGGAGCACGAAGTGGACATGGGAGACGATGAGGAGTCCAACGAACAAGGAGAAGTGGCGCGGACGGGCGTGGTGCACATGATGTATTCAATGGGAAAAGCCATTGACCATTCAGAAGCCAAATCCACAGAGCTCATGTACGTGGAAGTGATAATTAATAGGATCTGCACTCGTGCCATGATAGACACGTGGGACGAAAAGACTTTGGATGAAGCTAAACCGAGAAGGGGGCAATATGAAGGCTGTCAACTCCAATTTTAAGCAAATTCATAGTGTCGCAACAAATGTGGCAATCAAGATGGGCGAATGGAGCGAAAATCTTGATTTCACATGTGTACCGATGTACGACTTCAAAATCGTCGGAATGAATTTTCTAAAGAGAACAACGACCTTCTTAGCACCCTTCGCAAGATGAAGGGACCCCTCATCTCGGCAATGCAATTGAAGATAGGACTTCAAAAGGGTGAACCGACTTACTTGTGTACCGTCTCTATGAAAGAAAACACCTCCGCCAGGGTGGTGTTGGAACCACAAGTGAAGAAAGTGTTAGATGATAACAAGGTACTACTCAATCAATTATTAAAGGTACTAGTCAAGTGTTGGATGATAACAAGCTTTACTTTACACAACAATCCACCTCACATAAGGCCACCTTTAAGTGTTGACAACCATTGTAAAGCCTGTACACCCACCTTTTCAACGGGTCCAAGAACACCTCAAATCGACCTTGTTTGCTATCTCAAATATAGACTGAAAGTCATTCCATTTCAAGTGGTCAGGAAGTTGTCGGAATAAGGCCAAAAAGTCGTGTTTGACAAAAATAAAAATTATCGAAGATTGTGTTTGACACACTTTTTTTTAAAGGTGGTGGTTGGATTTTTTTTTTAATGTTGTGTTTGACAAAAAAAAAAATCCTTTTGGTTATCCCTTATTCTTGTGTGAATTCTTAAAAATTACACCATTCATTTGCTCCTTCCACTTAACACATTCTTTACATATTCCTTATTAACTCTTCGAGTACTCTTATTTCAAGCTTGGCATAAATCAAATTCTACACTCTACGCTCGACATTGTCATTTTATAAAAAAATAACTCATTTAATAATAAATGAATAGGTTTTTTCTTACATAAATGAACCGTGTTACAGAGTAATTTCGTCGTATTTTATAGTTTGTGTACAATATAAAAGGTGATTTGACGTTAGGCCCTGTTTGGTAAACAATAGAAGCAAATTCATGATAGCGGATAACGTTAGCAGAATACGGTAAGCAGATTTTAGTAGCAGGTTTGACTATCAAATTAAATTAGCAGAATTAAAAAAGGGTGTTTGGTAATTAGCAGATTAGGATAATTAGAATGTTTTTATGTATAAATTGAATGTTATTTCAATATGCTCCTATTAGCAGCATATTCAAAAACAGTAGATTCCGACCAATATGCTATCAGAATACGCCGTTTACCAAACACATAAAAATAGTAGATTGCTTGGTCAAATCTACTAATTAAGCTGGAATCTACTTAACTCAATATGTTGTTTACCAAACAGAGCCTAATCACATTCTAAAGCTAAAATACATGTCCAAACAATAACATTTCCGCAGCACCTCGATCGCTAAGCTGCATTAAAAAAACGGAAAATTCACGTGTTACCCTTGAACTTTGCCATTTTGCACATGGTACCTAACTTTTTAAGTTTGTGCACATAATATCCTTGAGATTTGATTTTCAAGCACAACATATCATTTTTATCGTTTTTAAAATTTTCAATTGAACATAAATCATAAACCAGAAATCGGAATTGACTATTTTTTTTTTTTCAAATTGATTACCTCTTCGAGATCTATAAGTTGATAAAACTAAAATGGCCATTCGGAAATTTAAGATCGAAGATATGTTTAATTTGAGATTTTCATTAAAAAACCGCTATAAATTGTCTGTCGACAATTTTTTTTCCAAAATCGTAGATTATGATGAGATAATCATTATAGAAAAAAAATTGGCAGATTCTGAATTCCGATATAGAAGTAAACTCAATTGAGTTTTTTTAAAGCGACAAAAAGGGCATGTTGTGCGTGAAAATCAAACATAAAGGTATCATGTACACAAAGTTAAAATATTGGATAACATGTGCAAAGTGGTAAATTTTAAGGGTATCACGTGAGTTTTCCGTTAAAAAAAATGTGGATTTTCCCAACACTCCTGCAAACTTCAAGAAACATACCCTCACCCCCGGCCATCGGATTTAATTCGTGTTGGTTCATAAAAAAATGGAGGTCTATTTCTGTGCAAAAAAATGCATTTGAAATAACTTTACATAAAGTTGTCACAGAAATTATGAAGTTGGAATAAATAAAAACTCGAGCGGATACAAATTGGTACTTACTCCGCACATCCATAATTGAAGATCTAGGGGTAATTTGATTAAGCTTTTATAAGAATAGAAAAATAAAAAAGGATTTTGTTTACATAGGAAGAGTATTTTATGGAAAACTTATGAGAACGGAAACCGAACAGCGTACAAAAATCGAAAATTTACACATGAAGATAAATGTACATTGGTAATTTATCTTATTTAACATACTTCACACAGTAAAAAAAAAAAACAATCAATGAGCAATATTCACACAATGAGGTAACAACTCTGTGCAGTAAGAATCTCTCTTGTCAGTTATTCATAAGGCATGGTCTCGGCTTCATGTCGTTCAGATTCAAACAACTCGGTAGATAAATATCGCTCTCCAAAACTTGGGAAAAGCACCTACATTGGCATGGAAGTTAGATGTTGATCAAAACTGTAATCCGGCATAAATTCAGATTGCTATTTATACATGATTATACTTACAACGATCAGTTTTCCGGCATTTTCAGGCTTCTTTGCTAATTTAATCGCTGCTGCGGCTGCTGCTCCTGATGAAATACCCACCTGAATTCCGAGTCACATATAAGAGTACAGTAAACAGATAATAGTCGCGAAAGAGTAAGAAGTTACGAGTAGGGCTTTGAGGTTAACTTACCAACAAACCTTCTTTCGCTGCAAGAAGCTTGGCGGTTTCAAAGGCTTCCTCACTCGATATCTAAAATGTTAAACCGAGTGTTAAATAGGCTTTACACCGGCCAGTTACTTGTTTGTAAACTAAGTGTAAACTGTTGACCTGACAAACGGATTATTCAGGTCGTGTAGGAGTCAGGTCAGTTTGGTTCAGGTCAGCTCGGTTTATTTACTAATACCTTCGAGTGGATCAGGTTTCAGGGTGCGTAAAACTGTACAGTAAAGTTTCAAGAAATTTTCGGAAAGCCAGCTTTACCTTTAGAACTTCCTCAACTATGCTAAGGTCGAGCTGAGGAGGGACAATACCAGCACCAATTCCTTGTATTTTGTGCTTACCTGTGAAATGGATAGCATCACATTAATTCAGCGGAGAGCATATTACGTAGTCCGTATAAAGACAAATCTGATATACTGATTCAGCGTCACGCTACAAACTCACCCGGCTTTTCTCCATTTAGAACTGCACTCTCAGCTGGCTCCACACCATAAACCTAATTGACATGTGATCAATGTTGGATCTTACAAACTATATTTCCGAAGAAGAGAGGGATCAATGTTGAAACGATGTTTTTTTTTGGTGATTCGAGCCGGGTAGGACCACTAGGGTGGTAAAGCTCTCCCTCATGAGTTTTAACACTGCTGCTTTCCCAGGGCTCTGCTTTCCCAGGGCTCGAACACGAGACCTCTGGTTAAGCTAGAACAACCCCTTGCCAGTTGATCTAAGTGCTCATGGGTAATGTTGAAACGATGTTAAAAGCTATAAAATCAAACCTTAATAGCAGGATTCTTTTCCTTAAGGAACCTCCCTGTCCCAGTAATGGTACCTGCAGTCCCGATACTAGATACAAAGGCGTCAATTTCCCCTTTCGATCCTCTCCAAATTTCAGGCCCCGTGGTTTCATAATGAACCTGCAAGGGCAAGAACAATTCTAAAACCAATACAAAAACAAGCTGATGTTTCACTGCAAAAGCAAAGCATACCTTCGGATTAGCAGGATTTTCGAACTGATTAATATAATATCCGCCTGGAGTTGTTTCTGCTAATTCTCTGGCTTTCTTATCCAAGTCGGGAATGGTTTTAGTTGGACCCATGAGGATTAATTCTGCTCCGAATGCTAGAAGAAGTATTCTTCTCTCAGTACTCACAGATGATGGCATTACAACTATAAGCTTATATCCCTTTGCTGCCGCAACCATTGCTAACCCAATGCCAGTGTTACCGCTTGTCATTTCTATGAGAACCGTCTTCAAATGTCCAAAAAAGAAAAACAAAAAAAAACCGTCAATGATACTTGGCAACATAAAACTTTGCAATTAAACAAGAACCATTTTTCCTCTTCATTGTTCACAAACCCCTCCATCCTGACAGCCTAAAACTCGGAACATATTACAGTTATATGAATCGAAAGCAAAAAAATAAAGAGAACGGAAAAATACAAAGACCAACCTTCCCAGGGGAAATCAGGCCCTTCTCTTCGGCATCTTTGATCATACTATGTGCAATCCTGAACTCGAACAAAATTCAATTTTACGTTACGACCAAAATAAATTACAGATGATGTGACATAGTTTCAAGTCTTCAACTTTCAAACTTCTATACAGATCATTGACTAAGAGGTAAATGACTACCTCTCTTTAACACTAGAGCATGGCTCCATCGATTCAAGCTTGGCTGCAACGCGTGCCACACAGCCATCCACGACACGATTTAGATAAACCATGGGTGTGCCTCCCACCAACTGCAAGTTAAACACAGTAACATTCATACAAGCTCAAGACTGAAGTCTTTTTTATAAGACTTTAACAGGATTACAGGAACAGAGTTATTGAGGTAAACACATTCTACAAAGTACAATCCTTCAAACAGGAAGGAAGAAGGAAAGAAAATTAAACTCACTTCAGTCACATCCTTCGCAATTCCGCACTCGCCCTCCATGTATTAGCAATAAAAGTAAAACTGCAATTAAACATAAATGCAGTTATGTTTCTGAAGGATACAAGGATATTAGTTACAGGCTTACAGCCACTTTACAGAAAATATTCTGTAATTTCTGTTACTGTCAGTATGACTAACTATTGTAGGATTACCTACCTTGGATGCAAACCTATACAGACTTCAATACTATAATGATCATTTATTCCTACATTACAATAATGCGGATTTTCTAACGTGTGCCCTCGAGTACACATTAGGAACCCAAATGTGAAAATATTATCATGAGTTCATCTTTTTCATCATCTCATGAAATAATCACAAGCGTATTACCACATTTGGATTCTTAATATGTGCCCTTAGAGTACAAGTTAGAATATCCGACAACAATATCATCTTAGTCACTCAACATTTGTATTTCATACGTTTATCGAATATATGGGAGTCGAATTCTGAACTAATGTAATGAAAATGAGATAAATGGACAAAAACAGAAGAACAGACAAACATTATTGAGAGTGAAGAATACCAACAAAACAAAGGTAGAATTCAAGAAAAAGCAAATTTGTTCATTAATCCATTTTTCCAGTATATTGGATGGATGGGTCCACATGAAGATAAGGGTAACCAAGAACCATACAAAAAATCCCAAATTTTCATGCAAGACCGTTTTACAACGTACAACAAGTCAACAACCTTATAACCGCTAAAACACCTCTTTCTTTAGTAACATCATTAAACAAGACGTATAAACTACTATAGAATCACCATATACCGTACAACGGTCTTACATTATAACCCGTAAAACAAGGAGGAATTCAAGAAAAAGCAAAGAGAGAAGAGAGGGGTACCTTTGATAAGGTGGTTAGGATTAATGAGGAAAGTCAACGGATAGGGAAGACTATATATACAGTTATAAACTGAGGCCAAAAAAGATAATGCAGGCTGTACAAGGCTGACTAATTGCAAAATTATCAAATTTATTAAATTTGGCCCTTGGGATAATGACGTACGTAATGAGGTAATAATAACTAAGGTGCATGCATCAATTCTTGGTTGAAAGATTAATCGACGGGCATCGAGTATACGTGATAGCCTGTAAACCACGTATATCAGGTAAGTCACCTGAGAGTGACAAACTCAAAGTTTAGAAGGCATACTCCACAAGATTGCTCTTGGGGAGGCTTGAACATGAGACCCTTGAGAATTTCACCCAAGTTTTAGACACTCGACACCAACCTTGCGGGCGGTGTTGTAAACTTGTAATTGTGAAAGAATAGTGTTATTTTGGTACTAGTTGTGGTATAATATAGTGATTGACACATCACACATTCCATTGACAATCACTTAAGTTATGTAAACTATAGGCCTATATGGTAAACCCGGTATCGAAAACTTATTTCAAGGTACATCCAAATTTGGCATAAAAAAAAGTAAAAGTTTACATAAATAAAAAACTAGAGTGCATTGATACAAATTGGTACATTCAAACAGAAAAACCCGAAATGATGAGCATTTCAACTAAGCAATATTTATTCAAATGTAAGAAAATGCTTGGGATAAAAATAAAAATAAAAGAGGAGGCAAGGCAAGAGCAAGCAAACGGAGCAGAGACGTGTTGTATGTGGCAAACTTGAGTTCAAGATTCAATGGGCATGCTCTCGGCTTCCCGCCTTACTGATTCAAACAGCACCGAGGATAAGTATCGCTCCCCAAAGCTAGGAAAAACCACCTGGATGAATTCAGATAAGATGTAGCCAGTCAGCACTTAGAAGCAGAATAACTGTTTGTCACTGTCATAACTGTTTGCTATATCATTTCTAACGAAGTAAGTTAGGCCGTTGAGTAACGCAGTAAGAGCTAATCGTGTAGCCCGTGTTTATGAGTATTCATTTGACAAGAATTTAAGGAGTCTCGGCATCCAAGTTTTGATCAATAGAAGTAGAAAAAGAAGAGTGAGCTTACAACAATGAGTTTTCCAGCATTTTCAGCCCTCTGTGCCACTTTGATGGCAGCTGCAGCAGCACAACCAGACGAAATCCCAACCTAAAATACGCAACTCATCAGTTATAAATAAGGAAAAGACCTTACAGGTGTTACACGACAGCCACGAAAGACAACTAAACGGCATGGTAAAGAAAAGAGCTTACCAGCAAACCTTCCTTAAGTGCAAGCGTTTTAGCCATTTCAATAGATTCTTCGCTGGATATCTACAGAATACGAGAGTTAAACGATAAAAGCGGTATGAATAATATGCTGATTAAAAGGGCAAACACCGTAATAAGAGTAGAATTATCACCTGAACTACTTCATCAAGTATGCTTACATCCAGGACACCGGGTATGAAGCCAGCTCCAAGTCCTTGAATCTTATGTGGACCTACATCGAGAAGTGCATACCAAGTTTAATCCTAAGGATTTGTTTTCAAATGCTTAAATAACCGTCTTATGTATTTTGACATAGAATACTCATAGTCTGCACTATGCTCAACCTCTAATGGCTTCACAACAGCCTTACTCAACATGATGACCAAAAATCTAACATGAAAGACGCACAACCAAAACTTTCGTACTTACCAGGTTTCCCTCCAGACAATACAGCACTTTCGACTGGTTCTACACCAATTAGCTGAAACGTAAAGATAGGTTACATAACAAGAAAAGGTCATTGAAGCAAAAAACATGCAAAAATCTTAAAGTAGCTGGTATTTCTCTTGTAAAGTTGACATTTATAAACACGGCACGTATAACTTACCTTCACATCTGGATTTTGTTCTTTGAGGTATCTACCTGAACCTGTCACTGTACCTCCAGTCCCTATTCCAGATACAAGTATATCGATTTTCCCTGCAGTGCTTTTCCAAATTTCCGGTCCAGTTGTTTCATAGTGAACCTGATACATGTGATCAGATATAAGCAGCAGCAATGAAAAACAACAGCATAATAACTTAAGTGCCTTAAGGACTCTTGCCCTTGTATTAACTATTAACCAACACAAAGTCACAAACCCGTAATGATATTGCATCAAGAATTGCATTGAATAACTGCTACTTCAAAATAAAACGAAGCGCAACTACTTTAGTGAGTCATTTTGGTTTATTCCACCATTATTTAGAACCAAAGAATAGTGAGTCTACGATTCATCTACAAACAAGCGCCAACAACATTACCTTGGGGTTGGCAGGGTTCTCAAACTGCTGTAGGATAAACGAGTTAGGTGTCTTATCACGGATCTCCTCAGCCTTTTGAACAGCTCCTTTCATCCCTTTAGCTGGTTCAGTAAGAACGAGCTCAGCACCAAAAGCCTTCAGAATAACCCTTCTCTCAAGACTCATAGATGCCGGCATTGTTATGATAAGCTTGTAACCTTTGGCCGCTGCCATAAATGCTAAACCAATTCCCGTATTTCCACTGGTTGGCTCAATAAGCACGCTCTAAAGAAATTTTTAAATCAAAAGAAAAACAGAAAACATAGATTATATATTCAGTAGTTTGATTTTGATAATTCCAGAACTAATAAAGTTATAGAAAACCAACCTCACCGGGCGTAATTAGACCCTTTGCTTCCGCATCAGCAATCATACTGAACCCAATCCTGTGAGAAGAAAGAAATTTTGCAGTCAATAATGACAGAAGCATAGATAAAAAAAATCTCATCTCCAAGATCGACTACCAAGAAAAACAAGAACAAAGATAACAGCGTATAACCTGTCTTTAACGCTAGAGCATGGCTCCATTGATTCCAACTTGGCAGCAATACGAGCAACACAACCATCGACAACATTGTTGAGATATACCAACGGCGTGTTTCCAACTAACTGTGCAAAGTAAAAATAAAATAAAAAGAATTAGAAATTCAGATTTAGTAAATTGTAATACATTGAAAAAAAAAAAGTGATTGTTGTTTACTTCAGTCACGTCTTTAGCAATGAAAGGCTTCTCCTCCACCATTTTGATCGATAGTGAGCTAAGATCAACACAAAGTCCGAATTCAGTCATGTGAACAACAAAATGATTCGATAAAAAGCTTTTACAAAAACAAAGAGAAAGCTACAAAGTTAAATACATCATCCAAGACTATTCAACATTAAAGCACATCATTTTAATTTCATCATATCGACATAATCTCATAATCTCATACCAAAGCCAAAATGAGTTGTCATCATCGAAAGTGTAACATGACCAATTACAGTAGTATTTAGGCATTCATGATCAGAGGAAAATGTCTAGTTCTCATCATTCTAATATCAACTATTACTTGATCATTAGCGAGATTTTGGAAAACGATAAACTTAATAACGAAATCCTCAAGTAGCCGAGATTTCTATTATCATCAGGTGGAATACAGAGACTTGATACTAAAAAATAACATCCATTTTTCAGTCACTCTAAAGTACCACTATGAATCTAGGAGATAACCAAGTGATTCTGCTCTAAAATAAAGCAAAGACTAATTCTTGTGAGGCCGTTTTACACTACCATTGTGTAAAACGGATCCACAAACAAAAAAAAACCATAACCATATTCGGCTAAATGAAAAACAAAAAGCAAGAAAGCAGTAACAATTAACAAACAATCCATTTTACAGAAACTCGTGTAAGGCAGTCGTACACAAGTGCCTTATAGATGCTAACTGATCAAATTAGCTAACAACAGCAGCAATTACAATCAAATCAACAATTATTGTGTAGGACCATAAACAGTCATTCATTGTTTCATCAATAAAAGGACCTTCTCATACCGTAATACGGTCTAATTCTACAGTTAGTGTTGCTTGTGACGGTCTCTTCAAAGAGACCTCTCACAGCCCCTACCCACTTGTCCTCCCACTTGCCCCTTTGTCTCACGTCTCTTCAAAGTGACGAATTTTGTCCGTCACAAATGAGAATTTGTGCTAATTCTATGATTTGTATAATCAAATAGATTAAAACATGAAGCAAACTAGGCCAGTACATGACAATATAATCAAAATGTAAACTTATCATAAACCCAACATAAAGAGAACAAGAGTTAGCTCAAGTGATAAGAGCTCTCTTACTCCAACCATGAAGTTGGGAGTTCGATTCTCAATTGCCACATAAGTTCGCTCATTTGAACAAAAATAAAAATAAATAACCAAGTTTTAAAAAAATGCAATTTTTTCATTAACCAAAGATAAATAACTTCAATTACAGCAAAAGACATAAAAAAAATACTATCAATTTAACAATTAACAATCCCATGAATCAAATAACCCTATTGATGTGACAATTAAATAACAAAACAGCAGAAATTAAATGAATTATTAATACACTAATCAATCAAAAAACAGGCTTAAACAAAAGATTAACAGCAGCAGCAACAACAACAAAAACAACAAAATTATTCCTAGAAAGCATGAACCCAATATTATTTTAACATAAAGACATGAACTTTAAGAGATAAACAATAAATTCAGGTAAAATAAGAGCTACCCACAATTACATTCATATTGTATTTTGACCCTAACCCGACACATATTTTACTCAAATCCGAAATAACCGAACCCGTAACACAATTGACAGGTGTATGATCATACCTGATAAATGTGGTGGGATAAGTTTGTATAAACTAGAGAATGTAACAACTAATAAAGATGAGGATGAGTGGAATAATAGAGTAGTGTCATTTGGTTATATAATGGCCTATTATTATTTATTTGTATTTTATTTGTTTGATTATAATAAATAATCCAAATAATAATGCTTAGTTGTTTTATTCTTTTGATGACAATGATTTCAGAATTTTGCCACTAAAATGGGACTCATCCATTTCATCACCACATGGGTGTTGACTTTTTGTTTTGACTTTATATATGTAATGAGTAGTTTGTTGCGTGTGAATTTATAAATGAATATATTGGAAATTGGGATATTAAATTAAATTTGTTTTTATAATTGCACATGAGAATTATTTATTATAGTAATTTGTTTAATTTTTTTTTATCATTTATATGTGTTTAATGGGTACACTCTACAAAATCGTATTGTTTATACCGAGTTTTAAGTAAGGTTGTATGGCCCTGTTTGGTACTCAGCAGATTAATAATAGCAGAAACAGATTGGTCAAGCAGATTATAAATGACATATCGGATTAACAGGTTTGACTAGTATGTTTCAATTAGCAGATTTAATAAAAGTGTTTGGTAATTAGTTGATTTAGGTTAATAGATCGTTGTATCTATATGAAAATGGTTGACAAATTCAATTTTTTCCAATCTACTAATATGAATATGCTGGGTGGAGCAGCATATTGGAAAAAGTCTTGAATATGTTGAAAATTCACCAATCTATTGTTTACCAAACACCCCCGATCATGATATTTGATGGGTGAGTTTATATATATATTCACATTGCTTGTGATGGCCTTGTTTGAAATGGTTTCTTTTTTTTTACCGCGTTTACGTTATTTAGTTTTCGTAGAGAGGAGAGATTCGAAATCACTAGGCAGCACTCCCTTGTCTTTTCTTTTTTTTTCGTTTTTTGAAAGAAAAACGCCCAAAGGCATTACTCTATTAAAGATCGATTATAAAGTACAAGCAATGTTCGTAGTAGGCGGTAACCCATCTGCCCAAATAAACCTACCAGTAATTCTCGGAACAACATGTGCTAAAGCGTACGCGACACAGTTATTAACACGACTCGTATGTGACCAAATAACTGAAAGAAAACTATTACTACTTAGCAACAAAATATCCTCTATAATAAGCAAGAAAATGCTCCTTCCATGCTTCCGTTCCTCGACGGCACTAATAACCTGCAAACTATCACTTACCACCTCCACGCATTGGACTCCTCGTCGTGCAGCTTCTTCAAGACCATCCAACACCGCTATAGGCAGCACTCCCTTTTTGTGAGATTTTGTGAAATCATTTTCATAAACATCGCCTATTTTTAGAACGCAAGAAAAACCATTCGAGTATCAAATATTTACAAAACTTTAATTATAACTTCCTGGGCTCCTGACTCTGCACTCTTCGTCACCTAAAGCAGCGACATTAACATTGGCCGATATCCCTACCATTCTTTTCCGGAAAAACACATTTTTTTTTCCATTATCGGCAATTTTTATCAGAACTGACAGAAAAAACAGCCATTGCTCCATTAGGTAATCAAGTTCGGCCACAGGAAGTCGATACCAGAACAATAACACAAGGCATGTATTTCGAATAACGTAATGTTGATCAATTTACAGCTGTAAAATGAGGATTAACATTGTGAAGAATGGAAATGCTTCTCTAGATTTTGTAGAGAAGTAAAAAGTAAATTAGTTACTGTGCTTAATTTGTAAGAAATGGAAATGTTGTGGTATATAATTTCAGTACATTTGGAACTTGGCCTTGGTGTTCTCGAAAACTTGCTCGGCCATCAACGCTTGATGTGGTTCAGCTTGTTTGATCTCCAGGCTCGCCTTCTGATATACCCCGGTTCCCCTCAATGCATCAGCTATAAAGTCATCGAACCCTATTGCTATGGCCGCTTCAGCTTTTGCTCCGTATACTAATCTCTGTGTATCAGACATGAAAACCCATATCAAGGAATCGTTTTTGGTGGAGATAGATATGAACGCAAATTGTTAAACAGGACGGTCTCAGAAAATCCTTTTTTTTTTTTTTTGTGAAACTGAACGCATACCTTGATTCGTGAAAGATGGATAGCACCAAAACACATGGGACATGGTTCGCAAGATGCAAATATTTCACAATCTGACAACTCGATCCGATTGAGCTTTTTACATGCCTGTAATGAAGGATAAACTCAGTTGTGAAAATTGAAAAGCATAGTGAGGTCATGAAGAGATGGGTAACATTAAAGATTTGTCGGTAGAATCAAATGCACGTAACATAACCCTAGATGCATAATACACCGTGGCTAGGCGAAAAGGTCAATAATGACTACTAGGTAGCTCAGAAAACAATTGTCAAACAATTGATTGTAGCAAGGTTTCATTTAGTTTTAGGATCTCAAACTATTCATGAATTATGTTCGCGCCAGCTTCGGATGTTTTTCTAAAAATACCGTGTCAGAGACTTGACACAGAAACATGAACATCGAGACTTATGAGAATCCATTTTAGGCCAAAAACATGACTTCACTAGGACGATAGGAAGTGCAACATTCAAAGACGCAATCGTGTCATATACTTGCAGTTGAGAATGAGTCTAATTACCCATGAATCCAAAAAATGCACAAAAGCAGGGAAGAAGTGTGTTGCATGGGTTCACGAAATGATACGACACATCATGTATTTATTAAAAATTAGAGACATCGAAATAGAGAGAGAAAAAAGGGAGGGGGGAATGCTTCAGAGTTCACTCTGATCAAAACGTTACTATGAATGTGAACAGCGAGATAGCAGGTGATATCTACAAGATGGCAAGTATTGGATTTAAAGGCGCAAGTATGCAACACAACAGAGAATTGCAACATTAGAAACTTGTTTGTACTTGGCAGTTGCTGTTGTGCATGAAAATCTTCGCAAACATACAGCAGGCTCAGATCAAAAATAATTTCTAGAAAGAAGCCTATCATCTGATCTTTTAGAGCTTGTTTGGACACAATTTTAGCAGGGAAGGGAAGGAAAGGGGTCAGGGAGGTGGAGGAGAGGGAGGATGGAGTTTTGATGTTATTAAATCCAAATCATTCATATGCTTTTAACACACTGTTGCACTCTATGTTACTCAGACTCGTTTAGAAGTATCCGAAGTATCCGACAAAGGTACGTGTCCAAGTGTCGGACTCGGCTATTTTTATGAAAAATATGCATATTTTGGTTAAAAATGAGGTGTCCAAGTGCCATACCCATGTCCGAGTGTCGAGTGTTGGACAGGGGTACGCGAGGGAATTAGAAGGGCCCTAAAAGACTACATATATGGAACAGTTAAAAGAAGACTTGTCATCACCCAAACATATAAAACAAAGCATAAATCATGACTGAAATACCAAAATCAGATACGCGGCTACTTTTCTCATCTAACCTCTCTTACAGCAGTGACCTCTGCATGAGCAGTCGGGTCTGAGTACTTCAAAACCATATTGTGACAGCCGACCACCACTTCATCATCGCGAACAACAACAGCACCAAAAGGACCCCCATGTCCACAGTCAACCCCCTTATAGGCCTCCTCAACTGCTTTCAATAAGAATTTGTGGTCTCTATCCTGTACGGCTGAGTAGAAAACAACAAAAAGACAAACTATAACATACATTATGATGAAACTATGCATTTGGTCTTGGAAACAAGCTCCCCCACACACAAGAGGAATGACATGCAACATTAAAGACGATATACAAATCCCCCAATGCCTTAAGGGCTTCCTTCCACAAATGGAGGGGTAGCGGGTGGTCAAATGTACACAACCTTGTATATGTGTTAAGGTCATAGAGTACAACAACAACATCAGAGCCTTAATCCCAAAATGATTTGGGGTCGGCTGACATGAATCATCCTTTAGAACCGTCCATGGGTGAACGCACACCTCAAAAATGCGAAAAAAAATAGAAAAGAAAAAGTGAAAAACAAAGAGAAGTAATTAGCAAGTTGATAATCACAATTCACAATTGCCTACATAAGATGGAGACATCAAAACTACAAGGTCAGGCATAAGAATGCACTCACCTTCTTGATGACCTGCAAACGCAGAAGCGACTGAGATGTTCCCTTCTTTTACTTCAACAACTGAAAAACAAGAAAACAGAAGGGCAAACTAAATTACTCTGACCATGATCAAGAAATGAAAAGATACGCACATATAGCTTCAGAAAAGACGTATTTTCATCAATTCACTCAAACAACAAGGATACATGGAGCATATCCTCAAACAGTAATGCAGGTTAAATGGATCAATTAGCAACGCGTCTAAAACTATCGAATTTGATCTACATCAGTGTAACATTCCAAAACTCCAGGGGACAAACCTTCTATCTATACTCTATAGCACCCAATAATTCACCTTAGACAGAAATTACAGGCATATGTTCATTGTTCAGTTCGATAACAAAACTAATAGATGAATAAATCATCTAAGTACATGATCAACCATTGTACTCTCTCCGTCAAAATCATTTGTTTACCTCTTTTATTCTTTGTCTGGGTATTTTATTCAAGGTAAACAAATGATCGAGACGGAGGAATCAGGGACTATGTTACTCCGACACTTAACTTAACTGCCGTGTCGCGTGTTAGACACGTGTCGGTGTCGGTGTCCGACACGACACGACACTCCGACACTTCAATTTAGACCCCAAAACAGGAAAATTCCGTGTCCAACACGCCGACACGTGTCGGCGTGTCTGTGTAACACAGATCAGGGATATTAAACTATGACAACTATAAACAAAATGAACCTGCAATATAAAAATCACAACTTCAGCAATCAGAAGCAAAAGACTTTCAACCCTAAATGCCAAAAAAAATCAAGATCAAAATTATACTCCAACAATTATCTACTCCCTCCATCCCAATCATTTGTTTACGTTTGATTAAAATACCTCTCAAAAAGACTAAAAAAGGTAAGCAAATGATTGGGACGAAAGGAGAGTGGAGTAACATATATTATCAACACCAAATTTATATACTATTGCAAAACAGTCATCTACATACAGTCTACTTCCTCCATTCAACTCCACTCTACCATCTTTCCTTTTTCATCCATTCAACTCCACTCTACCTATTTCCTAAAAAAGAATGTCAAATGACCATTTTGTCCTCATACCCCATTACTTATTTACAATATTTACCACTCATACCCCACTACTTCTACATCAAACTCCACCCTTTTCCACTCATACCCCACTTAATTACATTATACCTCATTATTTATTTACAATATTTTTCACCCAACCCCACCCTTCTTAATATTTGTGCAAAATACAAATAGGTAGAGTGGAGTTGAATGGAGGAAGTACAAGATTAGAATAGAATTCCCCCATTAATAGATTAATCAATCAAGTAACCAGAACTCAAATCCATAATCATCGAAAACTAGTAATAACTAATCATAATTTACTCAACAAAAAGTGATCAACTACCACCCCACTTAGATAAATAGACAAGTTTTTGCTAATCCCAAGAGGCATTTTGTCTTTCTCATATCTATTCTATTCAACCCGGTTTAAGTTCAAGACGGATATGTCCATCTTAAGCAAGAATTTGTGATCAAATTTACATACTGAGAAACACATTCACAATTGAAATACAATCATCTGCAATTCTGCATACAGTGGATTAATCAATCAAGTAACAACCCCCCAAATCCATAATCATCAAAAACTATTAACTAACCACAATTTACATCAAAAATTGATCAACCAACTACAATTAAAATTTCAGCAGAAAAACAAACAAAAACATAATAAAGTTTGAATCTTTATTATCAACATACCATTATCATCACCCATGACTGAAATTAAGATCAAGAAATAGCAAAATTCTCAAATGGGTAATCAAGAATTGAGATTATTAACGTGTGTGATTAACAAAGATGTAAATAATAAGCAATGATTATAAGTATAATTTATAGGAAAGTAAGAATTAACTGATTCTTTTTACACTTAAAAAACACACTAAATTATTATAAAATATTTAGAATATTCCAATAAAATGTGAATCACATGAAAATCACATGAAACAGCAAGGAAAAGGGGGATTTGTTTAAATTAAAAATGAAAAATGAAAAATGAATTGTATTGGGTGGAGAAAAGGAAATTTGGGATTGCTTCCAAAAACATTGAACTTGGTCCATTCAAATAGTATGGGCAGTCCAATTATTTATATGTTGCATATTTGGGCTTTTGAGGTTATCCACAATTTTGTGGAAATGAGTCAGTGACCCAATCCAAGAATAGTTACGGAACTCGTAAAGTGGAGTCTAGTGGTTAAAAATTGGATAAAATTTTCAAATATTTTATGTTCAAGCCTCTTTGTGACTGATGAGCACAAATACTATCCTACAACCAGTTGTATAGAAGCATTGTACAACCGCCTCAAAGTTGTTGAGCTCTCACATAAAGTTGTTGAGCTATTTTACAAAGTTATTGAGCTTAATAATTATTCTGTAAAGCTCAATAACTTTGTATCCTAGCTCGGTAATTTTGTTAATAGAGCTCGATAACTTTATAACAAAGTTCAACTACATTGAATAAGTTGTATATACAACATTAACTGAAAGTAATATAGTGAAATTATGGTTTGAGGCTATGCCTTGTAGATTTCGAGCATGTCACTTTCAGGGGACTTACCTAGTAATCTAGTATACGTAATTTGCAGGCTATTACGTATAATTTCCCCAGTGCACACTAAAAATAACGGTTGCGATAATGTTTTACACAAAGTAGTTGTGATCAATGAAATTCAAAATTTTATCAAATTTTTGAAATAAAAAATAAGAACTTCTTTAGCTCCTTGACATTCTTTATTTAATGTATTCGCGAAAAAAAAAAAAATTCATGTTGTTTAAGAGTAGGTATATTTTCTTATTTTGTTGTTACTCGTTGTTCACCTAAATGCATCGTAATCTCCTCGTGAATGACTAGTTAGTCACAATATTTATCTCTGCAACCTTGTTTACGGCGACTATTTAGAGAAGGCGTCTTAGCTAGTGGTTAAGAAGGAGTTATAGTAAACGATAAGTCTCATATTCGAATTCCCAATCTTCAAAGAATATCAATCCAATCATCTACCTAATGTGGCTTTTGGATGATGAAAAATCAATCAAAGGATGAGTATCGATCCAAGGCCGACTGTACTATACATAGACTTATTGAATGAAGCCGAATACGTCCAATTCGATGATGAGCAACCCAGCAATGGTTGTTTCGATTCATATAAAGAATTAAGGGATATTTTCTCGTGTAGCCCCTTAATTTTTTCATTTTCTATGATGTACCCTTCTTTTCTTACAAAAAAAAAACGTTGACCGTCAATAACTCTTGGTTACAAGTTCAGAAAACGATAAACTTTTTTCCTTTTTTTTTTTTTTCAAATTGGCCGTCTTTAAAAAGGTCTTCAGTTTGAAAAAAAATTTACCGACGTCTCAACTCGTAGTTGGAAATTATGGTCGGTCAAAGTTTATTCGTTAAAAAAGGTTTGACCAACCATAACTACCGGCTACGAGTTCAAAAGGCGGTGAATTTTTTTTCTTTCAAATTCAAGGCCTTGACAAGATAATTGGTTTGAAAAATAAAAATTACCGCTTTATAAACTCGTAACAGAGAATTATTGTCGGTCAAATTTTTTTGCGAAAAACAAGGGATACACCATAGAATTGAAAAAGTTTAGGGGTACACGAGAGAATATCCCAAGAATTAAAGAACAATGAATGAAGAGTCGAAGACACAAAATGGAAAGCTCAAAGATTGAACATTCAATTAAACACACTAAAAATATTTATTTGAAAAGTCCTTAAATTCTTCAGGACTTATTAAATGGCTTCAAAACGGTTCTGAATCAATCCGTTATGACTCGTTTACACCAAAAAAAAAACTCGTGAACAATCATTCTTTTTTCTTCTCGAAAACCTGGTTGGCCAACAAAACTAGATCTGGCTCGGCTTGTTTGAATACAAAGCCGTCCTTCTGGTATGCTTCGATTCCCAGTGATGCATCAGCAACGAACTTACCAAAGCCAACCGTAGCCAAAATTTCTGCTTTCGCCCCATAAACTATCCTCTGTGCATTACATACAACGCAATACACATAAATCAACACAAACCATAAGTATAATGTAGAGGAAGTCCATCTGTATAAAAACCCTTTATTTACAGCAGTCAAAAAAAAAAAAAAAAAAAAAAAAAAAAAAAAAACATAGAGGAAGTAATGTTGTACGGAGTAATACCTTAATTCCTGCAAGACGTATTGCAGCGCAACATAGCGGACATGGTTCACAAGACGTGTAGAGTTCACATTTTGACAAATTGGTCCGATTGAGCTTTTTACATGCCTGAATAAAACATTTACGCGGTACTTAGTTATCCAACTTAGTACAGTACTACAGTCTATGATGTTCGAATGAAGCATTATTGAGTACTATTTTGCTGCACTGAGTCAGATCCGGCCTTGATTCTAGATTTTCAACTTTCTCATTATTACCTCTCTTATAGCAGTGACTTCGGCATGAGCAGTCGGGTCGGTTTGTCTCTTTACCATATTGTGACATATAGCAATAGCTTGAGCATTATGAACAATAACAGCACCAAAAGAATATCCATCTCCACATTCAACTGCCTTATATGCTTCCTCAATTGCTTTTGTCATGAACTTGAATTCTGTGTCGGTATCGACAACAATTTCTCTATCAGCTTAATATAAATTACCACGACATTGTAACATAAGTAATGTTTTATATATACCGTGCATGTATTGCATGGAGCTTGTACTAGTAAATTAATTAATCAAATAACAACTAACAAAAGCTAGCAACGAATCATAATTTACTCACCAAAAATTGATCAAAAATACTTGAAAAAAAATTATTAATAAAGTTTGAATTTTTTTTTTATCAACATACCATTATCATCACCCATGAATGAAATTAAGATCAACAAAAAGCAAAATTCTCAAATGAGTAATCAAGAATTGAGATTATTAATGTGTGATTAAGAAAGATGTAAACAATTAGTAATGATTATGAGTGTTATTTATAGAAAACCAAGAATTAAATTAAATTATTGCTTACACTTAAAAAACACACTAAATTATTAAATTGGAGAATAATAAATAAATGGGAATGGGAATATGATGTGAAAGTAGTATAATTATAAAATAAACCAAGAAAGTGTGAATGTAAAGAACAGGGAATCATTCACAGGAGAAACAGCAAAGAAAATGGGGATTTGTTTAAATGAAAAATAGGTGATCGTTGATCGAGAATATTCGTCTTAAAATTAAAACGAGTTGAAATTGAACGACACCCGGACTTGTATAGATAAGATAAGCCTTTTGCATTCAGGCCCTGTTCTTTTGGGTTAAATGAAGTTGAACTTAACTGAATTTAACAAAACTGAGCTGAGCTTACACGTATTACTACATTTACATATTAGAGTGTCACAGTAACTCGAATATTTAAGCACGTTTGGTTAATTCCAACCGTCTTAAATAAGATTTACAACGGATCTAAATAGGTTTCATATGATAAGCTGATAAGGGTAGTTGTTATCTGAGATGCACAAGTAAGCTGTCTAGATTAAATGGCCTTAGTATCGGATGAAGATCATTCAAAGGGATGAGAATCGATCCAAGACCGAACTGTAATGTACACGGACTTATTGGTTGAAACCGAAAATTTAGAGATTTGGTATTCAATACGCCAGTCCGTTTAGATTATGAGCAACCTAGCCATGGTTGTTTCGATGGCCAAAGATTGAACCTTTTTTTTTTTTTTTTTTTTTTTTTTTTTGACAACGGCAGGAGAATAACTTACACTGTTCTACAAGTAACAAAGTAAGCTACTCGACTAGGTAGCACCAGATAACCTACATCTAAGTATGGCACAACAAAGCCATACCTAAGACAAACATAATGAAAATTTAAAACTGAAAATACAACATAGATAATCAAACTCCTCGATGATAGGATGGATAACGGTGGAGGATAGGCCACGAACAACCAAGGCAGCTTCATCCGCACACTTGAAACACACACACAAAAAAAAATACAGTTTCTTTGACATGTCCTTAAATTTTCGGAATCATTCCCTTATGACTCGGTTTACAACCAAAAAAAATCGTGAACAATCATTCTTTTTTCTTCTCGAAAACCTGGTTAGCTAAAAGGACTAGATCTGGCTCGGCTTGTTTGAATACAAAGCCGTCCTTCTGGTATGCCTCGATACCCAGCGATGCATCAGCAACGAACTTATCAAAGCCAGCCGCCACCAAAATTTCCGCTTTAGCCCCATAAACAGTCCTCTGTGCATTACACATAACGCGAACCATTAGTCCATAATAAGTATAATGTAGAGGAAGTTTTCATGGGGACGGAAAATAGTGTTGGACGGGGTAATACCTTAATTCCTGAAAGACGTATTGCAGCACAACACAGCGGACAGGGTTCACAAGACGTGTACAGTACACATTCTGATAGATTAGTCTGATTCAGGTTTTTACAGGCCTGAATTAAACATTTGCAGTCGAGTCAGAGTAACAAATTACTACATTGTTGTCATACAACAAACAACAAAGTTTGACATCTAATTACCTCTCTTATAGCAGTGACTTCAGCATGAGCAGTCGGGTCGCTGTCTCGCTTTACCATGTTATGACATATAGCAATAGGTTGAGCATTATGAACTATAACAGCACCAAAAGAAGACCCATCTCCACATTCAACTGCCTTATATGCTTCCTCTATTGCTTGTGTCATGAATTTATATTCTGTGTCAAGAACACTCAAAAAGAAAGTCATAAATGTTTAAGACGAGCATATATGTTTATGTTTAAACGGGTCAAATAAAATAGATGTCAACTCTAATGGGGACTAACAAAAAACTAGTCTCGTACCAGGGGCGGAACTAGGAATTCGATTTACCTAGGGCTAAATTTTTTTCTCGAGATTGTAATACAAGAGTATTATAGAGGCTTGGTAAGTCGATATGTATAAAAAAAAGGTTTTATGGATATTACATCTATAAATCAGTTTTGTAGTCTTTGAGACGAACATAAACAGTTACTAATAAGTACAAGTTATTAATTATTATCGATATTATAATGTTTATGTTGAATGAGTCTAATTTTTATAATTATTCTGACAAATTTGATGGCGAACTATTTTAATTGCGCTCCTACACAATTTTAGTGAAATTCATTTAAAACGATGTACTCATACTCCCTTCCAAAGAATGTACGCCATTTTTTTAATATTATGATTTATGAGGTAAAATTGAAAATTGTATATCCCGTACAGTTTTATACTGGAGAAAGTGTATAATAACAATTTTCATACCATATCTCACTCGTTAGCCGTAAAATGATTAATAATTGAGGGGGAAAAATGCAGAACAAGTGAAACTCTGAAAGATACAATAAAACTTCGACAAAACGGCACGAGGTTGTGACTTGTCTACTTGTGGCAAATTTTTTTTTTTTTTTTTTTTTTTTGAAGGTGTCTACTTGTGGCAATTGGCAAGCAATAAATACGGGATATAAGTAGCTGTGTGAAAAACAATCGGTAAAAAAATACATTCTGGGGAATTGAACACGGGGTGATTGTGTGAAAACCAACAATAAGACCACCAGACTACAAAGCTATTACTGATTCTCTACTACTTCAAAACATATATATTTTTTTTTCCTCTCAGAAACTACTCGGGCTTTTAGCCCGAGTAGCCTAGCCCTGATTCCGCCCCTGTCTCGTACTAACGTCTATCGATATTTGTGAAGAATCACATGTAGGTCTCGCACATTGGAGAAATAGAGAAGAGTGATCCGGCTTATAACCCAAGGGGCTACTCCTCCCATTGTCAATTGGTTTTGGGATGGAACCTCCTTGAACTTATAAAATGGACACTCTCTCCTCCTCGATGGGTGCGGCCTGAGGCGTTATTTTGTTGACCTTGATTAAGATATGACACATCACGAATAATAAAAAAAAAAAAAGTAAATAAATAATTGGAACAGAGCGAGTATAAAGCAGCAATCACCTTCAACAAATAATCAGTAGAAATTAAGTAAAGTTTGAATCTTTAAAGAACATACCATCGGTATTAGCCATGAGTGAATCAGAGCGAGCTACGATTGAAGATTTTTCAAATGGGTATTTAAGAAAATAAGAATTGAATTTAATAATGTCAATTATTTTATCAACAATGACAGCAAGTGTATAAATGTATTGGCTGTAATTCACAGTGAGCAATATTCTTATCACAAAATCTCATTGAATGGACACTATAGCTTGACACTCACATGTGAGGTCCCTATTCAATTTTCCTGACCCATGTGGGTATTCATGCAGATTGGACTTTTTAAGTTCCGTTATCGGGCCTGAATCGCACCCGTATGAATGAGAGAGAGTCTGACTTATAAGTCCAATGAGGTTCCAACCCAAAACAAATTGGCAATGGGTGGAGTAACTCCTTGGTTTATATGATAGACAACTCTCTCCTCTTTTTCCAATGTGGGATACTCACATGTGCCTTTATCATGGGTGAGCTATATCTTGACACCCATTTATCCCCCACTTGCATTTTATAAGAGGGTCACCATCCCGTCTTCAGCTTGTGACGAATGATGGCCGTTTTCAATAAAACGGACTGTATTATTATAAGAATGATTAATGAACAAGATTCCAGAAATCAAGGCGGCTCTGCACACTGCACGGTGCGCAGTGCACGCTGCAGTGTGGTTGAATGAAGTTGAATAATTATTCTGTAACATGGTTTTATAGTACACAAAATCTCATTGAAGACGGGCACTATCCGTCACAAGATGAAGACGGATAGTGCCCCTTTCACAATATGCAAGTGGCAATATGTATGGGTGCTCCATTTTCCCTCCCACTTGCCAACCCACTTGTTTTATTGTGAGAGGTCTTCAGCTTGTGACGGATATTGTCCGTCACAAGCAAGACGCTTTGTTTATAGTAAGACAATTTTATTCAGCAATTATATAAAAATCACTTATTTTTTCTAGAAAAAGACCGTCTTATTCTAAAATTTGTAGTATTTGTGCATGAACTGTCATCCATTTAAGCACGTTTGATATTGTATTATGATTTTAATTACGAGTACTTGGTTAATTTCAACCGTTTTAAATAAGATTTACAACGGATCCAAATAGGTTTCATATGATAAGCTGACAAGGGTAGTTGTTATCTGAGATGCACAAGTCAGCTGTCTAGATTAACTGGCCTTTGTATCGGATGAAGATCATTCAAAGGGATGAGAATCGATCCAAGACCGAACTGTAATGTACACGGACTTATTGGTTGAAACCGAAAATTTAGAGATTTGGTATTCAATACGCCAGTCCGTTTAGATTATGAGCAACCTAGCCATGGTTGTTTCGATGGCCAAAGATTGAACCTTAAGCAGTTTTTTTTTTTTTTTTTTTTTTTTTTTTTTTTTTTACGGCAGGAGAATAACTTACACTGTTCTACAAGTAACAACGTAAGCTACTCGACTAGGTAGTACCAGATAACCTACATCTAAGTATGGCACAACAAAGCCATACCTAAGACAAACATAATGAAAATTTAAAACTGAAAATACAACATGAAGATAATCAAACTCCTCGATGATAGGATGGATAACGGTGGAGGATAGGCCACGAACAACCAAAGCAGTTTTATCCGCACACTTGAAGGAAAAAAAAAAAAAAAAACTTTCTTTGACATGTCCTTAAATTTTCGGAATCATTCCCTTATGACTTGGTTTACAACCAAAAAACATTAGTCAACAATCATTCTTTTTTCTTCTCGAAAACCTGGTTAGCTAAGAGAACTAGGTCAGGCTCGGCTTGTTTGAATACAAAGCCGTCCTTCTGGTATGCCTCGATGCCCAGCGATGCATCAGCAACGAACTTACCAAAGCCAGCCGCCACCAAAATTTCTGCTTTAGCCCCATAAACAGTCCTCTGTGCATTGCACATAACACGAACCATTAGCCCATTAAATATAATGTAGAGGAAGTTTTAATGGGGACGGAAAATAATGTTGGACGGAGTAATACCTTAATTCCTGAAAGACGTATTGCAGCGCAACATAGCGGACAGGGTTCACAAGACGTGTAGAGTACACATTCTGATAGATTAGTCCGATTCAGGTTTTTACAGGCCTGAATTAAACATTTGCAGTCGAGTCAGAGTAACAAATTACTACTATATTGTCATACAGCAAACAACAAAGTTTGACATCTAATTACCTCTCTTATAGCAGTGACTTCAGCATGAGCAGTCGGGTCGCTGTGTCGCGTTACCATGTTGTGACATGTAGCAATAGGTTGAGCATTATGAACAATAACAGCACCAAAAGAAGACCCATCTCCACATTCAACTGCCTTATATGCTTCCTCTATTGCTTGTGTCATGAATTTATATTCTGTGTCAAGAACATTCAAAAGAAAGTCGTAAATGTTTAAGACGAGCATATCTGTTTAAACAAAAAACGGATCAAATAGAATAGATGTCAAAAAGCATGACCCATGGGGACTAGACCTGTACTCGGGCCAGGCTCTCCTGGTCAGACCCAGGCCAGGAGCCGGGCTTAGCCGGGCTAGGTTGGGATATGTTTGGCCCGGGTCCAAGCCCGAGCCGGGCTAGGCCAAGTTGCATAAAAACGGGCCAAAGCAGGTGGGGCCGGACTAGCCCGTGCTGATGGCCAGCTCTAATGGGAACTAACAAAAAACTAGTCTCATACTAACGAGTAACGTCTATCATATTTGACCCATTTTAATTCTATGACAAACTCCACCACACGTCCACACCCACCCACCTACCCAGACACATTACTTTGTTGACCTTGATTAAGATATGACCATCACGAAAAAAAGAAAAAAGTAAATAAAAGATTGGAACAGAGTGAGTATAAGGTAGTAATAAACTTCAACAGATAAATATTCAGTAGAAATTAAGTAAAGTTTGAATCTTTAATGAAGAACATACCATCGGTATTAGCCATGAGTGAATTAGAGCGAGCTACGATTGAAGATTTTTCAAATGGGTATTTAAGAAAATAAGAATTGAATTTAATAATGTCAATTATTTTATCACAATGACACCAACACAAAATCTCATTGAAGACGGACGATATCCGTCACAAGCTTGTGACGGATACCATTTCCTCTCACAAAATACCCATTGAGAGGTGAGTGGGAAGCACATAGGGGTGTCCCACTTTGTCCCCTCTCCTTTTTTGTGAGAGGTCTTCAGCTTGTGACGAGATTAGCCCGTCACAAGCAAGACGCTTTGGGACAACAAATGTATTGGTGGCGTATTGGCTGTAATTCATTTAATAATGTCAAGTAGGAATGATTAAAATGAACAAGATCCCTGAAATCACGTGTCATGGCTCGGTAAACCACAAATACTATCCTACAATCACTTGTATAATAGAACTGTACAAACGCGTTAAAATTGTTGAACTCTTACACAAAGTTGTTGAGCTATTTTATAAGTTCTTGAGTTATTTTACAGAGTTATTGAGCTTAATAATTATTCTGTTAAACTCAATAACTTTGTACCATAATTCGATAATTTTGTTAATAGAATTCGACATCTTTGTAACAACGCTCAATTACATTAAATAAGTTGTATATACAACCAATTGTATAATACATTAACTGTCGGTACACCGTTTTATAACATTTTAGTGTAACATTAATTGAGCTAGATTAACTTCACACCCAAAAAAAAACAAAAAAAAAAACATGAACAATTGCCTACTCGAAAACAGTGGCAGAGCCCGAATTTGCTGTTAGGGGGCGAGAAAATTCAACGGGTCAAACAAGTATAATGGAATAACATAAACTTGAAAAAAACTGGAAATTTTAATTAAAATTTTCGAATTTTTCCTTAGCCAACATGAACGAACCCCCTATAATTGATGACTCCCTCTCTCTATTTTTTTAGAGTGAGAAAGTTCTCTCTGAGAAACACAAACCCAGAAAAATATGGGTTTTGAATGTCTTTGAATCTATTTCTTGGCTTTCTTCCCTAATTAGCTCTTCTACTCTTTAGAAATTTCTTCATTTATTGTTCTTGATTTTTACCTTCCCTAAGATTTGACTCTTCTTGCTCTCCATTTTAGCCTAGGAGAGCTTTCTTGAGTCATGTATATTGAGAATGAAGGTGAAATCAAGAATGTAAATTGAATTTCTTGAGTCTTGTTTTAGCTAAACACTAGTATTATTGAAAGATTGCGAAGATATACAATCATATATCTTCTTTTCTTAAGATTTGTCAAAGGATCCGAAATTTATTTCCGTTCTTTGAACTTTTGCATTTTCTTGTATTCCCTTTTCTTTGAAACTTTATGTCTTACCGGTTTTGTAGGATTGGAAATTTCAAATCTTGTTTATTCTTTATGTCTACTGATTATACTTGGTATAAGCAATTTATGGTATCAAGATCTAGCTCTAAGTGTATGTTTGATTTGTTCTGTCCTTGCAAATTGATGAGGCAGCACGCAGGCAGCATACTTTAGCAAGTAGGAGTAATTATTTGAGATCCGGTTTCGATTTCGTTTCGTTTTGGTTTTTCTGGTGATTCGTTAACGAACCTTTTGAACCGGTTTGGTTAACCGAATCGATTTTGAACTTCCTTACCCTAGATCTCTTTATCTCCGGTTAGTCTAATCTTTTTTAAGACGAAGTTATTTATGTTGTTTTTTTGTTTTTTTCTTTTTTGGACTTTTGTGTGACATTCTTGTTTAACGAGAGTTCTTTTCAGTGTCCTTTCTTTTATGCTTGCTACCTGGTATTTGGAAAATCTTTGATTTTCTTTTACCGTTCTCATCCGAAAGGATGGTATAGGTTGATTTTCAATCAACCTAGTTTCCTTACCTTATCAAAAAAAAAAAAAAAACATGAACGAACCCCCTTGCTACCCCCTAAATCCGCCAATGCTCGAAAACCTGATTTGCCAAGAGAACTAGATTCGGGTCAGCTTGTTTGATATCCAACCCGGCTTTCTGGTACACCTCAATGCCCGGTACTGAATCAGTAACGAACTTAGTGAAGCCAGCCGCCACCAGAATTTCTGCTTTAGCCCCATAAACTATCTTCTGTACATTACACATCACACATCACACATCACACATCACACATTACGCGATACACATAAATTAACATGAACAATAAGTATAATGTAGAGGAAGTTTTCACTAGACCTTAATTCCTGAAAGATATATAGCAGCAGAGCACATTGGACAGGGTTCACAAGATGCGTAGATTTCACAATCTGACAAATCGATCCGATTGAGCATTTTACCTGCCTGAAAACATCGCAATTGATTCCGTTATATCAGAAATTCTTGTTTAAGACATTCGTCCGTCCTAGTGAAATGTGATATTCTACCTGGTAATCCCGTATTTTTTTATTCTACATAGTAACCTCATTTTTACCAAAAATGTCTTTGACGGGCCATAACTCACAACCACGAGTTCTGAAAGCGACAATTTTTTTTTTCAAATCAAAGATATTATAAACGCGGTCAATTTGAAAAAAAAAATGTCGCATTCGGAACTCGCTACAAAGAGTTACGGTTAGTCAAAGTTTAAAGTTTGACTGACCGTAATTCTTGCCACGAGTTCAGAAACTGAAATATTTTGTCCAGATTAAAGATCTCGTAAAGCCGGTCAATTTGGAAAAAAAATTCGCCGCTTTTAGAACTTTTGATCGTGAGTTCTTGTCAGTCAAATGCGTTTTTGTTAAAAACACGTGATTATCACGTAGAATATCCCTAAAATAAATAAAGGCAAAACGAGTCCGTCTCCTATATATATATCAATGCGAATGTTTTAACCCGTTTTATGTTTAAGACGTATCTAACCTCCCTTAAAGCAGTGATTTCAGCATGTGCAGTAAGATCTGTGTGTTTCAATACCATGTTGTGACATATAGCAATAGCTTGATCATTACGAACAATAACAGCACCAAAAGGACGTCCATCTTTGCATTCCACAGCCTTATATGCTTCCTCAATTGCTATTTTCATGAATTTGATCTCTCTTTCTTGAGCATTGTCTACTATTCAAATAGCGGATCGATTTATATTAATACACTTCGAAAATTATTCCTTATATATAATATATATATATATATATATATATAAAGGAATTACTATTATTACTAATTAAGTAACATAATTAGTAATAAAGACACATCAAGTCAAGCCTTCTGCAAAATAAAATAAAATGTGACAGGCGATCTCAACTCGAAAAATATCAAGTAATTAAACAAAACCATGAACACCCTTTAAGATTCAACGATAAAATATGTAAAAAGCAATCAAATTTAATGAATATTATTCAACAGGAAATTAAATTAAGTAAAGTTTGAATCTTTGATGAACATACCATCACTATAAGCCATGAGTGAAGTTGAGCAAAAGCTAAAGATTGAAGATTTTTCAAGTTAGTATTCAAGATTTTTTTTTTTTTTTTTTGGTTACATGAAGAGGGATTAGCCCATATAAGGCATATATAACGAAAATGGAAAATAAATAAAAAAAACAAATTAAGACTCAAGTTAGTATTCAAGATTTTCATTATAGACGGGAGATATTCATCTATAGTTATAGAGGAGTCAAATATCCAACCATTTTAAGCATAAGACAAGCAACAAGTTGCATGATAGGGCTCAGAAAAGTCATCACTTTAAGCATATTTGACCCGTCTTTGACTTTAAATGGATATCCATCTAGTGAGATTAATTGTTCAAGATTGAAGATTTGTCAGTTAATTAAATAATGTCAATTATTGATATGAATAATGACACCAACTAAATTTAAAATTATTCACATGAATTGACAAATTAAGAGCAATATTATAATGAAAAATTAACATGGCCATGTAATTAAGACTTTGCACACTGATTTACTAGAGCAATATTTACAGTTCACAGTAAGTGGATTATACATCTGATGTAGTCAGATGGTATAATTTTTGAGCATTAAGATAAAGTTTTTGAGTTTTAATCTAAAATTTTTGAGTTTTATTTTAAAGTTTTTGAGTTTATTTACTTAAACTTTAATCTAAAAAAGTTACATTATAACTCAAAAAATTACATATAAGCTCAAAAAAATTTAATTTTTGTCATCATAAAACTAAAATGTAATTTATAAACTCTATAATACTCGAAAAAAATACACAAAAACTCAAAAAATCATTAAATATGATGTACTACATCCGATGTACAATCCTTTTTCTCCAATATTTATCGTGTAAGATTGTTGTATAAAGGTTTTACTGATAAGTAATAAATGAGTGATCATCAACTAATAGGGACCGTCTTACATAGGAATGTTTGCGCCTCAAGTACCTGAGCTAGTGCACGATTTTGCGCATATTTTAGCATATCATGGCATGTTTAACTAATCAATATGCAAATTTTTGTTTTTGGTGGTCAACATAGTAAAACACCATATTTATGATTAAAATGCGGGTTAATAAATTGGTGTTTACTTTAACATATTGGCTGTATTCTGAAAAAAAAATACTTCGTTTTACAAAGAAAGACAACAATTGTTTAATCTTCTAATTAACAAACGCTTTAACCAATTCTGCTAATTAAAATACTAGTGTAGTTCCCATTCTATAGCACGGTACTTTTTAGATTTATTTTATAAAGAGATATTATCAATTAAATTATTTGCATAAATGAAGTATACTTTTAATTTAATGTTATAATCTACTAAATATAATATTAATAAGAGGTTGAAAAAAAAATTTACTACCATAAAAAGACCTTTTAAGTTAAGCTATTTTTTTACTATTAAAAATAACACTATAATTTTATACCATTACATGCAACTAATTTATGACATTAATAGTACAATTATTAAGTTAGTTGTATAATTTTATTAAAACGCGTATTGACCTTAAAACGAAAAGCAGTAAAAATGCGTCGAAAAAGACGATTTACGAATTATTAAAATAATGTTTTCACTTTTTAATTTCTAATAGAAAATACATAAGTGTTTTTACATCCTTCAAAAAATAGTCCATATTATTAAGACAAAAATTTACATAATAAATAACTGATGATTTCTTACAAAAGAGGTAACATATAAATATAATATAAATTTAAATTTATACGAAATCAAATGGATCTAGCTTATAATATGACATGTAAATTCCAAAATTATGGGCTATTGATAACTTTTACTTTGATAGATGAGATAAAAAAAGTGGGGTACATATAAGGTTCATAATTTACAATCTATCAAATCTTGTTGTGTTAGTAGTATCCAGAAAAATAGGTCCAATTAAGAAGAAGTCTCTTTAGGCGGGAAAACTAAGAGAATTTTTATTCTCTTAGTAGTAGGGGGATGTTAGTCAAACTTCGTAATCAAATCTCATTTATAATCTACTCATAAAGAAATAATCCGCTGATTACAAAACATGATCTAAATGATTGTATCTTGCATTTCATAAAGTATATAATCACTAAAAGAGGAAACAGTCAATTATTACTAAAAGTTCTAATATCTACATAAGCCTAAATAATTATCAAGCTCCCATCAAAAGCAAATTAAGCATACAATGTCTAAGACATTCCTCACATTCCTTAATTTTAGTATAATAATCATATCCTTCATCTCTTATATACCAATGAATTGTCCATCAAAATGATTCCTATAGACTCGCCCCATTTACAAATCGTACCAAATAGTCTCACTATCCATGAACGATACCAATTTCTCGCTAACATATCCATATCACGGGTACTCAATTTTCGAAATGATTTTGAAGGTGGTATAGGCCCTAATGGAATACAATCACAAGTATATAGATTTAAAAGTAGTTATTATGTAACACAGCTTGGTTTAGGTGACGGTACGAGAGTGTTACACACTCCATATTTGTTACACCGGTTGTGCTGAGACTTGGATTCAGTGCGAAGGTTGTAATCCTTGCATTGATTTGAGAGTTGGAAGTTTTCGTTATAGGCGGTCCACATCTTTTAGGCGAATGAGTTTACAAGATAATTTATGTTATCCACCAACGTTTTCTTTTGATGGGTCTTGTGGGGACACGTAGACCTGGCAAAACGGGTTAACGGGTCGGGTTCGGGTCGGGTTCGGGTCGGGACGGGACGGGTCGGGTTTTTCATTGATTTCGGGTTAACCCGGGTTGGGATGGGTCATTTCGGGTTTCGGGTCTGTTTTCGGGTTTGTTGGTCGGGTCAGTTCGGTCGGGTTGTTTCGGGTCGGGTCATTTTCGAGTCAATGAATAATAGAGAAATAATCATTTCAAGTCTTTTCGGTTCAATTGGAGTTATATTTTGTCTGGTCTTTTTGGGTTTGGTGGTTTCGGATCGGGTCATTTTCGGGTCGTGCCATTACGGGTTAAGAAAGCTCGGGTCATGTTCGGGTCGGGTCGGGTCAATTCGGGTTTTTGGGTCACATTCGGGTGATATAGTTCGGGTCACATTTGGGTCTCGGGTCAGCTTTTACGGGTCGGGTTACTTTTGTCAGGTCTAGGTACACGTTAGATTATCGTACGGCCCAAACAACTGGGCTCGTAGGACGATATAGATTCTATTTTAAGAATCCTAGGACGGGTAATTCAGACATGTACCCGAATTTAGCAATTGGTTGCGGACTTCAAAATGAGAATTTCAAATTCGGGGCTAATGCTGGACCGGGTAACTTAATAACGGGTATACATGGGCTAGCGGTTGGCCCAAGATCGTTTATGACCCAACTTGATGCTCAAATTAATGGTCGGTTGTCTTATTGTATATCATCGTCTAGTAACACGAGAATGGCACAATCAACCGTTTATTTTGGGGACGATGCCCAAATAAGTGGAGATGCTACAAGTCAAGTCAAAATGATCTCAATGTATAGTATCGGACTATACCATCTATACTTGAGTGGCATTAGCGTTGACGGAAATCGACTACTAATCGACTCATCTATTTTCGAGCTAGATGAACAATCGCACTCTAAAGGCTTCTTTATCGACTCTGGTGCACCTTATTCCATGTTAGCCAGAAGCGCGTATAAACCTCTTAAAGATGCAATGTTAGGGTATTTTCGTAACAATTATGGTTGGAGACCTATGCCTCCTAGTCGTACACACGCGTTTGATCTTTGTTACTCATCGTATCCTACAAATCAACAAAGGTTTCCGTATGTGACTCTGCATTTCTCGCTACTAGGGCATTCCGACGTGATTAATATGGTTCTCGGCAAAGATAACATGTTCGAATCATTTAATAACAATCAAGGTTTTTGTATGGCCGTCGTGCCTACTGACGACCCCGGTCCTTGCCTTTTCGACCATTTCAGCAGAAAAATTTCAAGTTTTTATATGATTTTAAAGATGGACTTTTGTACTTTGTACCACAAATTTGTGAAAAAAACATACCATAACTTTTACCGTTGATCTCTTTTAAGACGAGTATATTCATTTTAAGATTACAACCTGATCAAATAACACATCATTTTAATATATTTAACTAACTTTTTGCTAATTACTAGACATTCTGTTTTTTATAATATATATATATACATGATAAAGAAATGAAAAGATTAGTGAATTTTTTTAAGATGGACACCCGTCTGTATCAAAATCGCTTTTGTGATTCCCTAACACCAAATAAAAACAATCTCCAATAATTGTAGCAAACACGGGTAACTAAAGAGAAAAATGATTGTACATCAGATGTACTACCTCATACTTAATGAGTTTTTGAGTTTTTGTGTATTTTTTTTTAGTTTTATAGATTATAAATTACATTTTAGTTTTATAACGTTTAAAATCAAATTTTTCTGAACTTATATGTAATTTTTTTGAGTTATAATATAACTTTTTGAGATTAATGTTTAAGTAAATTAACTCAAAAACTTTATAATAAAACTCAAAATTTTTAAATTAAAACTCAAAACCTATACAATCTACATCAGATGTATAATCCATTAAAAATCCAGCTTAAGAAAACTTAGTACACTTAATTCTTATTACATATATAGACATATAGTCACTATCGTTCCGATATTAGGAATCGGAACAAATCAACTATGTCGATATATATAACATAACAACAATAACTACTATTGCTATTACGATCTTGATAACGAGCGCCCATAAAAATAATTCAGACATTTATCGTTGTCTTAAAGCAAAAAGATAATAACCATAAATATTAAATCCTCTGCTATTTTGTTGATTTTATCAAACAAATAGTGGGCTCGTATCTCTGATATGCTATCAGCCTACCACAACCATCATCACCGAGCACAACCATCACCTACCGCCCTGAGCTCACTCCAATACTACCTTACAACCAATCTTAAACACTGACCACCGCCACCGTACTCAACCTATATATCGTAGAGTACATTTGTCAACGCACCTAAATCTACAAAGTCCACTTCGGCCATCAATTTCCGAATTCCAGAATCGTACCATAAACCTCATTTGGGTTACTTCGCCACCGAATCCATAACCGCCTGATACCCTATGAAGGATGTGGTGAACTCGCTCGAGAAAATTGTCAAAATAGTATTAGAGTGCGTGCTTACCATTATGGCGGTATATCGTCGGATTCATTTGACATCCTATTCCGGATAGCCTTATCGATGATGTCGTATTTGTGTTGCTTGATACGGTAAGGCCAACTACAGCTTCAACTTATTTGCTAGTGAAATACCTTCTTATTTAATGGAGATTAGAGTAAAAATATGGATAATGGAAGAAACGAAGGTAGAGCCGATGAATGGCTAGTGGAGATGCAAAATTTTCATTCAAGAATTTGACATAGGTTGGGTAATGGGTATAGTTGGCCAGTTGGGTAAGGGATGAGAGAGAAATTGGAGTCTCAAGTTGCAAGGATACGGAAGTGTGAAACAGGAACTCGGATATTACGGCTATAATACGGAGTAAATATTTCATAGTGGGGCAGAACGTAATAAACTATTAGTGACCTTAGGGGCACGTTCGTAAATTTACATTGCCTAACAAACGCCCCTGGGGCGTTTTATAGCTTTCGCCTTGCTATTATTATTATTATAAAAAAAAACGCACACTCTTATTAATCAAATCAAAAGTTTGCAAAAAAAAGTGGTGGGCAGCCGAGATACAATCTGGCCGCTCACTCCCTTAGAAATAGCAAAACTAGGTCTAGTAAAAATAAAAGCAACGCGCTTCGGCATCCTGAGACAATGATTATTTTGAATCCGCTTGACCAGTGCAATGACAATTTTTTTATTATTATATTTTTTTTTATATTTCTGAATCCTGAGTCTAGATTATTATTATTATTATTATTATTATTATTATTATTATTATTATTATTATTATTATTATTATATTTTTTTATTTTTTAAATTATAAAACGCAACTTTTATTGAGATCACAAACAATTTTACAAGAAATTATTATACTATAAACAATTATCCTCGGCGAAAGACAATTGTTTAGCATTAACATCAAAAAGAAACCTATGATTCGATTGTTGATACGCACCAAAAATAGACGGTCCGCTCGTCGATTGTATATGTAAACAAAATCCAGGCACAGGGATTGGGTTTTTTTTGAAAACACTCTCAGGAGGTAAATTAAGCGTGACTTCACCGTCTCCGTCGAACGAACTTTTGAAATGGAGCCCGATTACCGGGTATTCTAAATCCGATTCAGCTTCTTCAACATAGCAAAGCTCCGATAAATCGAATGATGGAAGCGGAAACCACTTGAATGCCGCTTCAAAATACGCCATTATTACAATTACTAATTGTGTATATGCTTCTCTGTTTAACACAGTAATTGGTGTATTTGGATCGATGAGAAAACCCGTATGAGAATTCTTTTCGTCGAGCTGGAAAATCGTTGAATAGATCGGGACACCTTGAACGGTTATAGTCGTTAAATTTAAATGGTAACGAGCGGCAGGGTTCATACCAATTGTTCCCGCGGGATTGGTTATTTTGGCCGCGTCTCCAAAAGTAATTACGGTTTGACCTGTTTCCCGGGGTATACAGTAAGAAAATCGACCTTGAATTTCGTCTGATAATTGAGTTAAGAATGATCTTGGGCCGAGGCCCAATCCGTGGACCCCGGCTACTATGCCGGTTGTAAAATTAAAGTTTTTATTGTGTATCCCACACCCGAATGCAATATTTGGAAAATAGGATCGGTCACCGAGAGTGTTAGAGAAACTAAATGTGTCCGTACCTATGAAACCATCGGTATGTGCCTTGCCAAACCTCGCTTCAAAACCGCACGTTCCCTCATAACTTTTTTTTGGGTTGCATCGATCGTCGTCTAATGTTACTTTGGCAAAGGTAGTTGAGGCCTCAGGGTCATATGATTTCTTTAGCTTGAAGCACGGGTCGCACTTGGCACATTGGAACCAAGTGTGATCGCTACTAAAATCAACGACCACGAGAGGCTTGAATGGTGGATCGGGTGTACCGACATTCAACTCAGCTAGAAAGTAACTATGAGGAATATGGGAAAGTGGGTAGTCGAGTCCATCAAGGCCTAAAGTTGCGTTATTCTTGTTAAAATAGAACGCTCGTGCCAAGGATATGTTCCGAAGGAGTTGGTGTCGCTCTTGCTCGGTGTAATTTTCCGGAATTATTTTCAAATGAGGCGAGTCGATTGGATACATGGTCATGGAGAATGCATTGGTTTGGTAAAGAATTGAAATGAAATGGAATAGTAGATGAAGGGGAATACTTAGCCTCATTTTTGCTTGTGTTTTTACATAATACTCAAATTTTTTGTATGTATTTATATTATTTTACCATATGAATCAATTTGGCAACAATAGATTTTAATTTCTTTCTTTGTTTTATAAAACAAAATTGCTTGCTAAATTGTGTATGAAATCAAAGGTATTAAATGTCCCTTATTCAAATTGATTGCATTCCAATTTAATACATTTAAGAAAAGAAAAAAAAAAACAAGATATTATTAATATGATTAATCTGATTTTTTAGAAGATATTGTTCCTTTTTTTTCTTTTCACAAAAGTAGGATTAATTTTCACCATTAAAGATAACTCCTATTACTACCCTTATTATATGAGATATCTTAATACGGCTGCCAAAAAAAAAAAAAAAAAAAAAAAAAAAAAAAAAAAAGACTCATGCGACCGTCTCACATGAGTGTTAATGTTGGAAAAACAATGATAAACTCTCTAGCAGGTGTTTTAATTGTTCGCAAATTTCTGTTTTAGACGAGTCATTTTCGTCTCAAACAATAAGAGGGAGTTTTATGACCATTTTCTTATTGGTAACTTTTTTCCAAAAGTGATCACATTTGGTTGTAAAATAGTCTCAAAATCCCGTCTTATTATTTTAGACGAAAATGGCCGGTCTTCAACGAGACCAACTCTTAATTGTTATTTAGATAGTTGCCAAAGTGGAGGCAAACACAAATTCTCATTATAGACGGACACTATCCGTCTATACGTATAGACGGATACCATTTCCCCTCACAAAATACCCGTTTGTCATAAAATGGGAAGCACATGGGAGGTGTCCCACCTTGTCCCCCCTACCCATTTTATTAGAGGTCTTACCCGTCTGTTCGCCCCACCCGTCTATACCAAGACCTATTGGGAGGCAAAATCAAATAACATCTGCAGAGAAAAGCTGACAATTTCCCGGTTCAAAGACCAGAAAGCAACTCGACGAGATGCCAAGAGAAGACAGGATTTAATTACAGATCGGAACTCCTTATAGGCGGTTGATGTAAATGGATGGATGGACAAACCTTTGCAATGTCCATATCGTATGGGGTATCCTAAGAGAAGTTAAATCAGGGCGATGAAAAACTGGCTAGTCAGTGGATGGCCGAAAATTTCCATTACCAGGGAGGCCAAACACCCGCTATTCTTTGGTTTTGGTTTACGGAATAAAGTAAAATGACTCACTAAAGTACACAATGACGGTCCATGCAAGAATAACCACTCAAAACTTTTCTTAGGTAAGGAGAACACTTTCTTTCACTTTTGCTATTACAGTATGATCAGAAATGCTTTCTCATAATATGAAAATAGGTTGGTTTCCGAGAAAAGTATTAGGACGCTTTACATTGTATCTCTAGATATATATACAGAGAAATTAATAGTCTAAGTCGATTGGAGACAATAAAATGAAATGGAGATAGTAACAACAGCCAAGGGACATACATTTCTGTATTGTTGCTGCAAGGCGCTATCTGCACCCGTAGCCTTGGTGCTACATTGCCAAGGTGTACCAGATGGATCTGTGTAATATCTGTAGCATAGAGAAACCACCGTACAAAATTATTACTATACATGAAGTACGCTAACAAATATCTTAATATCCTACTTTCAGGTGTGATCGAGGAAAGGATGGAACTAAAAAGCAAATTGGATCATAGAGGAACCGAACTCACAAGCTCAGTTCATTCTCATCATGGCCTGCAATGCGGCAACTCATGAGACATTGCATAAGCGACTAACATTATATCTTTTGAAAAAAAAAGTCAGGTAGAGCAGTTCACTGAAGCCAGAAAGAATCCATATCATATTGTCTGGGTGGGAGTACAATAGAGCTATCAACACGATTTGACTGCAACAAATGATTACGAGATCTAGTAAAGTCACTTTACCTGGCATTGATAAAATCCAGGGGTTAGGGCATTGTTTGATGATAAGGCATCATCGCAGGAGCATACAGCGGACCAACCCTCACGTTCATGTCATTTGACAACTCTGGTGTGCCCTGTGATTCCTCACCAAAAGACTGCAATTGGCTCACCAGCGTAATTTCTAGGTAAATTGATACCACCTCTTTTTGATCTGCCATTGTCTAGGGAGCTTCCACACTCGAACTTTAGTTCATATGGGATCGGGATCCTATTGCAATAGGGCACACCCTGAACAGATCAGTATCTCACTGACTGACATCCATGTGTTAACAATCAAACCTTGGCTCATGCATCGAAAAGAAGAGTGTCAACATCTTGGATAGACACATCTACACCTGCAATAAGCAAATCAAGGACATTGTAGATATTATCATTATCTGGGTGTGTTTTATCCCCAGAAACAAATGCCGAGAACTCGTCCTTGACTTTGATCCAAGACGATCCTGCCTCCTTTATCACCCCTTTTGATCTCATCATCATTCTGATATTTGCCGCCTCTTTCCATTCCCCTTTCGCTGAGTAAATGTTGGCTAGGGTGGTGAGTGTCCCTGCACAGGTAGGATTGAGTTTAAGAATCTTTTCCGCAGCATGTATTGCACGATCCAAATCACCGTGAGCTCTACATGCTCTGAGCAACGTTGACCAGACAACGTCATCCCCATCAAATGGCATGGATTTGATCATGTTATCGGCCTCTGCTAACCTTCCTGCTCTGCATAACAGATCAATCATGCACCCATAATGTTCTTTCGAGGGATTAATCTTGAAGTCTCCGGTCATTGAATTGAAGTAGTGATAACCTAAATCAACAAGTCCAGCATGGTTACAAGCAGAAAGAACGCCAATATAGGTTACATAATCTGGGATCAATCCATCTTGAAGCTTCTTCTCAAACAATTCAATGGCAGCATGACAATGGCCATGTTCAGCAAACCCATTGACCATGGAAGTCCACAAGACAACATCCTCACTTGCCGCACTGGTGTATACCTGTGAAGCATCTTTTATGCTTCCACATTTTGAATACATCGTGATCAATGCACTCTGAGCAAGAGAGGTATGATCTAATCCAACTTTAAGAATATGGGTATGTACTTGTCTCCCCTGATCAAGAATCGCCATAAATCCAGAGACACTTAACACACTGGCAAGAGCAAATTCAGTTGGTTTTGTTCCTTCTCTTCTCATCCATGACAGATACATGAAGGCTTCTTTGGCATATCCAGCTTGCGTATACCCTGCAATTATGCTGCTCCAAGAAACAATGTCTTTACTTTTCATCGCAGAAAATACAGTTGCTGCTGATTCCAGTTGCCCACATCTTGAATACAAAGTCATGACTGAATTTGCAACAGACAAAGCATCCATGAAACCTACCTTTATAACATGAGCATGTAACTGTTCACCAAAAATGAGTTTGCCGAGATGTGTACAGGCAGTGATAACCGCTGCAAAAGTGTACCCATTAGGGCTCACAACGGAATTCCACAGTAGCATAAACTGTTGAATTGCTATGTCCTCTCTACCCATTTGAACATAGGACGTAATGAGTGAGGTCCATCCGACAACATCTGGGGTTTTAATCCTTCCAAACAAGCACATCCCATAATCCAACTTCCCAGATTTGTTATACATGGTAGCAAGAGTGTTTACCACATATGCACTCGCATTAAAACCCCTTTTTATTGCTTGTGTATGAATCTCTTTACCATGTTTTACATCACACGAATCCGCACAAGCCTTCAATGCAATGGCAAAACAATATGCATCACAATCTACGCCTGATAACCACATTTCGGAAAAATACTGCAAACCCTCCTTACAATTCCCAGACTTCACAAGCCCTGTTATAATGGCAGTCCAAGAAACTACATTTCTCTCTGGCATCTCATCAAAAACCCGACAACTCTCCGAAATTTCCCTGCATTTAGCATACATATCCACAAGTGAACTCCCCACAAACACAGAATTAACTAGACTATTCTTCAAACTGACCCCATGTAACAATTTCCCGAAAACAATATTGTTGTCAAGTCCACACGCTTTCAGAGCTACACTAAGCACAAAATTATCCACTCCAACCGAAGGATCAACCCACATCCTGGAAAACAAACTCAACGCTTCCCCATAGTTCGCGGCATTCACATACCCAGATATCACATTTGTCCACGAAACTGCATCTCGTTGGTGCATTTCATCGAACAATTGGCGCGCATCTGTCAAACGACCAGCTTTTACATGATCCTTCAGCTCAGCATTTAATTTATACAATATCGGACATAGGGATGATTCCGTAACTAGATTCACTGCCCTCTTTGAACACGGGTACTCCAGAAGTTCGCCGGAAGAAAGGGCCGACAATGTCGCAAATCTCCTCAAATAACGCGATATGAACATAGTTCTTTGTACCCTAATATATAAACATAATCATTAGTACCCTAGTCAGATACTCCCTTTATCCCTTCCGGAACATCTGATAAAATTGGAACGATACTAGTCCGTCACAGCGGAAACTACTTGGTTACGATTTCAAAGGATAATTCATGTCAGTCGACTCTAAATCATTTTACGATTCTAATCCGGGTATCAACAACACCTCCTTATAAGCCTACACTATTAGAATCATCAATTTCTCACTAATTGAAATAAAACAGACTAAATTCAAGAACAAAGAGAGAATAATCTTACCAGATTTGGGGGAAATCGAAGGCGAAAATGCGTCGAATTGAGGAAGGTGAAAGAGGCGGGAAACCCTAATCCCGCACTTGAAGCAATATTGCCGTTAAAATGAACGGCCCCGTTTCAATCATTTATTTATACTCCCTCCTAGAGCCGGCAAGTTTGATCCGAACCGAGTGACTCGATCCGAATCCGAGCAAACCTGACCCGATAAGACTCGAAAATATTGCGACCCGAAATTGACATGTAACCCGACACGAACCGATTATCAGTGACCCGAACCCGACCCGACCCGATATTGATCCGACCCGATGTTGACCCGATTAATTTGATGACCCGATAATAATTCAGCTTAATTTTGATCAAAATGAAAGTTATTTTGTGTTTAGATTGATGTGTTTGTCTTAGTAATAAATTAATTAAACAAATAATAGGTTAAAAACTAAATTTAATGGTAAAAAATTGTAGTGATGCGATTAAGCTAATAACTAAACTAATGTAACTACTAAACTTAGATAGAACTATGAGAAATTGTGTATGTAAATGGTGTAAAAAGGTGTGCGATTAGCACCCCTTATATAGGAAACAAGAGAGTAGAATTTGTAGAGAAATCCAAAATGGCATCCTAAGCACACTCTTAATTTTCTCTTCAATTCTTGGTTTAATCAATGCTCAAGGAATCCTAAGTAAAGCCTTAATGCTCCTTTAATCACCCGGTTGAATGCAATGTTTGACATCTTAAAAAGGATCTCTATGTGACTTTAGCATCCTAGACATTTGTTGACTTGTGAATTATGGGTTTGACTTTGCATTTGTAATTCTTCAAATTAATCCATCATTTTATTCATGCAAGTCCATGAACATCTTCCATGTTGGTCTATCATCTCTTCTTTAGCTTAGCTCATGCTTCCAGTATTTGTACTTGAGTAGAATTGGGCTCATTTTAGCTTATTTTCCTATAAAACATGAGAAAACATACAAATTGAACTAGAAAGCAAATATTAGCTCATAAACACTAAAGGTAGTGCATAATACATATAAAATGGAGCTAAAATATGGGATTGGAATATATATAAATGGACCTATCATAATGTTAAGTATGTTAATATTTACAAATTATTTATTATTTTATAAATGGTGTATAATTATGTGATATTTATTTGTTGCTTAAAATATTCTAATAATAAACGTAAAAATTTTAAATTTAGTATGAATTTATTTTTAATGGTTGTTTAATTTATCTAAAAATTAAAAAAGCCAAAGTTAATGTTTGTTATGCTATTTACATTTAATGGCTCAATTTTTTTTCTTTTTAAATATTAATAGATAATGACGTGACTTTCTATAATTGATGATGTGTACTTTTGGTTATGCAAGGTGGCATTTAGTAATGCTAGGTGGCATTGTCTACGTGACTTTTAAAGTTCACCCTTTTAATAATATTTATAGATGAAAATAACTATTGACCGTGATGGAGGAGTTTCTTTAACTTTTTTTTGGATTATTGTACAATATACCCCTGTGTTTTTTTCGAATTTTACGATATACCCTCTGTTTTTCAAAATCACACGAGATACCCCTAAACTCAATAAGTGGTCTTATAAATACACTATATGCTAAAATTTTACAATTTTAAATACTATTTTTAGGCGGTTTTAGTTGATTACGCATCCAAAATACGTAAACCCGTCCATATAAACCTTATTACGTTATCGATGTACAATTTTTCGTGACAATATGTAACCTTTAAAAAACTCAAATTTGAATACTTAGAGTATTTTAATAACTAATCTGAAAATTTAAAGGTAATATCATATGTTTCTTAAAAATCGAGGATATATGTTAGAATTTGGGAAAAACACAGGAGTACACCGTATAAAATCCTCCTTTTTTTTTTTTTTTTTTTACAACAACCAATATCTACCTACCTACATGTTGAGTGTCGGAGCTTATAATTTCTGAAAATGCATGCTAAAGTTTTCACCTAAGGCTCTGTTTGGCAAAACTACCTGAAAAGGTAGTCAAAACCCGAAAAGGTAGTCGAAAAACCGAAAAAGCTAATCGAAACCCGAAAAGGTAATCGATAAGGTAAAGTGAAAATTAGGAGTTGATAAGGTAACTGATTATATAAAAATGTGTTTGGCAAACTAGCTGAAAAGGTAGCTGATTTTGGTAAAATGACGTAAAAAGATATGAAAATTATTTAATATTATAGAATAAAGGGGTATAAAATGGAAAATAAGTCATTTCAGGTACCTGATTTCTCAAATGCTACTTGAGGTAGCATTTCATTTCAGGTACCTTATTTGACCAAATAAGCTATTTGCCAAACACTGCAAAAAAATCAGGTAGCTGAAATTTTGGTCAAATAAGCTACTTTGGTCAAATAAGTTACCTGAAGTGTCGTGCCAAACGGAGCCTAAGACTTGCCATTGCAAAAGCTACTCTCCATTTACATAGAAAGTAAAGCTACTTCAAGAACCATCCTCTTTAGTTACTTCTATAAATAGAGACCTTATGCCTCACTAAAAAAATATTACAAATCATTTGTATATTTAACACTTTGTTCTTGAAATATTTCCAAAACCGTTTTTCAGTTTTAAAATCTTCAATAATCGTCTTTGAAAGTTGTAAATATTCTTGAATCAGTTCGCTATGACATCTTCGCTTGTTCCATAATTTCGTGTTTAAGTCTTAATTGTGATCTTCATGTTCATTAAGTGAATGATTGAGATTCAAAGACTTTGTTGTAAGCCTATGAGATAGAACACAAAGCTCTTGAAGTGGGGTAACTTTAGGCTTGAGTGCAACCAAAATTGGTTGGCGAGTTATTTTCATTGAAAAAGGGTTTAGTAAGTTTAAATAAATTTGTAAACAAGCTAAACAAGAAAATAACATTGGACGTAGGCTCCAGAGTAGAAGCTGAACCAGTTTTAAAACATCGTCTTCTTTGTTTGACAAGGGTAAAGTCGTATTCCCTAAATCAAAGTAAACTTAGCTCAATACTAACTAATAGTCAAAACAATCATACAGCAGTAATATCAATATGGGACTACTAATGCAAAAACTGTCTAGGGTTTCCTAGGGCTCCCGTCAAAAAATCTTTGTTTTCTGTCTAATCTTCTTCGTTTTTTCTCCTCTTTCTCGAGGCTTTGCTCACGACTTTGATCGTGAGTTGGGTTTCGCGGTTTTCGTTTTTGTTTTGCTTTCTTTTCGTGTGCAGGTGCTAATGGAGAACGGATCACACAGGGCCATCATCGGGACGGGAAAGAGCCTATGGGGTCGAATGAAGGGTTATTTGAATGGGAGGATGAGGGTAATACGGTGGTCGAGGAGGAGAAGATACTGCTTGTTGGGAAATTGTGGGCGACAAGGGCAATAAACATTAAAGCTGCTATTGACACAATGATAAAACTTTGGAATCCGACGAAGCCTATTGCGGGGAACGTAGTTGACTCGAAGGACAAAACTTTCATCTTTCGATTTGGGACTGAGAAGGATAGGGCGAAAGTGCTCGAAGGGCAGCCATGGCACTTCGACAAATTCATGTGGTGTTTCGACGTGCCAAACCAATCGGGTAAAGTTTCTGATGCTTCTCTCAATTTATTTCCCATCTGGACGAGAATATATGACCTCCCTATTGCGGGGCGCACTAGTCAATTGAATTCTCAACGGTTGGGTAACTGCCTGGGGACGTTTATGAGGTTCGAACATGGCCCTAACCCTGAACTCGATAGGGCGATTAGGGTGCGGGTGTTGTATGATATCCGGGTACCTTTGAAGGCTGAGCTGCCTATTAAAGTTCGAGATGGCCGTACTATTAACTTTACCGTCAAATACGAAAGATTGCCGACTTACTGTTATGGGTGCGGACTGATCGGACATGGGGAGAAGGACTGCGAAAATGGCCCGTACGAAGAGGAAGATTTGAAGTTCGGGGAGTGGCTTCGAGCTTCACCATGGAAAGTGGTGAAAACGTATAAGGAGGGTACTACTAGTAGAGCTGCTAGGGATTTGAGACCGAGTTTTGATGAGGCTAGTAAAAAAGATTCGGAGGAGGCCATCTCGAATATGATTGCGAAATTGGAAAACATTGCTCTGAATTTTCGCTTTAAGAAGAAGGAGCAGAGTGGTACGAAGGAGAAAAAAGATGCTATGGGAGAAGGGGTGAGGCAAGGTGAGGGACGGTCATACCTGACCCAAGAAGGAAGTGGAGTTGGCCAGAGTGAGAATGATCAGGAGGAGAATACGGGTAGTGGGCAGCAGGGACAGGAGGAGGGAGAGGTACAAAGGAACTGTGTTTTGGAGGAATTAACCTCCACGGGAGAGATAAGGATGGAGGATAGGTGTGGGGGGTCCATGAGTGACCATGTTGGTGGGATTGGTGTAGGGATGAGAGAACAAACAATGGGAGGGCAGAGGTGTTGGACGAGGCTGGGGAGACCAGGAGATGAGCAAGGGTCAAGGGCTGAGGGGAGAATGATTGACGGGAGGATGACGGAGGGCAAAAGCGAGTTGGTGAAGCGGAGGAGAGAGGAACAAGATGTTGAGTGGGGGCAGAAGAAGTCGAAGCAAACTCACGACGGGGGCGTCATTATACCTGAGGCGGAGGTTGACGGAGATCAACCCCGCCGGGCCCAATGAATATCCTAAGCATTAACTGTCGGGGCTTGGGCAACCCCGACACGTTGTTAGCTCTTCGGGCTCTAGTACGGAGAGAGGCCCCGGCCATTCTATTTTTATGTGAGACTAAGTTGAGTGGTCGTGAACTGCGGAGGGTCAGGGAGAGGTTTGATGAGTTTTACGGTATAAAAGTAGATAGTGTAGGAAGATCGGGTGGTTTGGCAATGCTATGGAAGAAGGAGATAGACTGTACCTTTATGTCTGCATCTAATCATCATATGGATTTCAGGGTAAAAGGCGAGGAAGGGGAATGGAGAATTACGGGTTTTTATGGCTGGCCTGTCACAGCGGAGAGACACCTCTCATGGGAGCTCCTTCGTCTTTTGAGTAAGCAGTCTCATTTGCCTTGGGTTTGTATCGGTGACTTTAATGAAATTCTCTTCTCAACTGAGATGAAGGGGGGCAGCAGACCACAAAGGCAGATGAACAATTTACGGGCAGTTGTTGATGAGTGTGGATTGCGTGACACGCCGTGGGAAGGGTATAATTTCTCGTGGGACAATGGTCAAGTGGGAGATGCTAACCGACAATGTATGCTCGACAGAGCTTTGTGTTCGTCCTCTTGGACGGATATGTTTCCATATGCTCGTCTTATGTATCTTAATAGAGAGTGGTCCGATCATGCGCCGATTAAGCTTGTCTTGAACAGTAGAGCGGAAGGAGTGAAGGGGAGTCGATGCTTTAGGTTCGAACAAATTTGGGTCGGTGAGGAAGGGTGCGTTGAGGCCGTGGAAAGGAGAGTGGAGCGTGGGAGGGGGAGTCTTGTCGATACTTTGGAGGAGTGTGCTTTTGAATTGCGAAAATGGAAGGGCATGAATATTAATAAAATTAGCCGAGGGATTGTGAATAGACATAAGCAGCTAGGCAGATTGGATACGTTGGGGAGAACAGCTGCAAACGTTCAGCAGCGGCGGAAATTGGTGGCCGATATTGCAAAATTAAGACGTCAAGAGGAGCAATACTGGAGACAACGATCGCGGGCTCTCTGGCTTAAGGATGGGGATAAGAACACTAAATTCTTTCATACTAGAGCGGGGGAACTGAAGAAGAAGAACTTCATTGCTAAATTAATAGATGACGAGGGAGTTGTGAGGAATGGGGATGTGGCTGTGGGTCGTGTTGCGAACAATTACTTTCATCAGCTGTTCTCGACGGATAATCCGGTTATTGATGAGGATGTTGTGGAGGGGGTTAGGCAACGGGTCACGGATGAGATGAATGAGACACTAAGGCGCGATTATAGCGAAGAAGAAGTGATTGATGCGCTGAACCAAATGCATCCACTGAAGGCTCCGGGTCCAGATGGAATGAATGGGTTATTTTATCAAACTTATTGGAGTACTATTGGACCAGTTGTGACGGAGATGGTCCTAGCAATTCTCAGAGGGGAGAGATCGCCTGGTGAGCTGAACAAAACAAACATTGTACTAATCCCCAAGAAAAAAGCTCCTGACAAGATCCGTGATTTTAGACCGATTAGTCTATGTAACGTGGCGTATAAACTTGTTTCCAAAGTACTTGCCAATCGGCTGATGCCTTTCCTCGGGGAGATAGTATCCGAAAATCAATGTGCCTTCACCCCCGGACGTGCTATTTCGGATAACGTTATGATTGCATTTGAAGTTTTCCATTACATGAAAAACTTGAGGAGTACCGAGGGGTTTATGGCCCTTAAGCTTGACATGGCGAAAGCTTATGACAGAGTTGAATGGCGATTTTTGAAGAGGGTCTTGATCACGATGGGTTTTGATAGCAGCTGGGTTTCGCGGGTCATGGCCTGTGTTACCTCGGTGTCTTTCTCCGTTCTCATTAATGGTATGCCGACAGAGGAATTTAGACCATCTCGGGGTTTGCGACAAGGGGACCCTCTTTCACCCTACCTTTTTATTCTGTGTGCTGAGGTATTATCGAGTTTAATGAGGCGGGCTGTGGAGGTCAGAAGTTTGCACGGTGTCCGGGTAGCTGCTAATGCCCCCCTTATATCGCATCTTTTATTTGCCGATGATAGTATTTTTTTTATGCGAACGAATATGGAAGAAGCTGAAGCGGTGAATGCTATCTTACAACGGTATGAACATGCCTCGGGACAACTCGTTAGTCTGGAGAAGACGACTATCTCTTTTAGCAAGGGTGTTCCTATCCAAAAGAGGAACAATCTGGCTACGAGATTGGGTGTGGTGGAAGTTGAGGAACAAGAGCGGTATTTGGGGCTTCCGACTGTTCTGGGTCGCTCCAAAAAAGTTCTAACGGATATCCTAAGGGACAAGTTAACGAAGAGGTTGAACGGTTGGCGAGGGAAAATATTGTCTAGGGCGGGTAGGGAGGTTCTTATAAAGGCGGTGGCCAATTCACTCCCTACCTATGTAATGAGCATTTTTAAAATTCCCGTCAATTTTTGTGAGGAGCTCAGATCTTTGATATCGAGGTTTTGGTGGGGGCATGAGGAGGGGAAGAAGGGAATTAGCTGGGTTTCGTGGCGTAAGTTGTGTCGCTCCAAGAGCCTAGGGGGCATGGGGTTTCGCGATTTTTACTTGTTCAATATGGCACTTATAGGAAAGCAAGTCTGGCGGTTGTTAACTGAACCTAACGGTCTTTGGGCTCAAACGATGCGTGCTAAATACTACCCCGCAGGCGATGTCATGTCTGCTACCCTTGGGTATAATCCGAGCTATACGTGGCGAGGCATTATTGAGGCTCGTGAGGCTTTAAAGCATGGGTGGAGGAAACGCATTGGTGATGGGCTATCCACTCGGGTTTGGGAGGATGCGTGGCTGCCAGAGATTCAAACTGGGCGCATTGTCTCACCGCGGGTTCAGGGACGAGAAAACATGATGGTGGCTGATCTGATTGGGGTGGAGGGTGGAATGAGGAGATTTTGAGCACAGTGTTCCTTCCCTTCGAGTGTGTGCGTGTGAAGAACATTCGTCTGAGTCATTATAGACCGGCTGATTCGTGGTATTGGAAGGATGAACGGGATGGGATATATACGGTTCGGTCTGCGTATCGAACTTTAGCTGGGGGCCGAGAGGAGCTGGAGATAGGAGGGGCTTCAAATTGGGAGCGAGAAAGATGGCTTTGGAATAGGTTATGGAAAGTCCCGGTATGGCCCCGTGTGAAGCTTTTCTTTTGGCAACTCTGCAGCGAGGCTTTAGCAACACGAGCGAACATCGCGTCTCGAGTTCGAGGTGAGTCTTCTTTTTGTTCTTTATGTAATAATTATGATGAGTCGAGTCTTCATCTTTTTCGAGATTGTGCCTTTGCTGAGTGCGTGTGGGAGGGAATCGGTCTTGGGGATGAAGGAAATGGAGGCGGTGGTATTCGGGACTGGGTCGAGGCTAGATGGCGTGAGCTGGGGTGTCGTGAACACGGGTTATTCATGATAGGGTGCTGGGCCATTTGGGAACACCGTAACAAGGTTGTTTTCGACGAAAGGGAAGTGGATGTTGCGTGGGTCATTCGTAGGGTGAAGGACGTCATGGATGAAATGGAAGGGGGAGGTTTTGGCGGAGATGGGCAGGGAAATGGTAGGCTGGGCAGGGAGAGAGGTGTGGCTAGGGAGGTGTGGGTGATACCCCCACCGGAGTTTGTCAAGGTCAATGTGGACGCAGGTCTAACGGATGGCGAGGGAATGAGTGTTGGTGTGGTATGTAGGGACGAGAGGGGAGCGGTTCTATGGGGTGTTTCTCTTGTGCAGGAACAACAATGGGACTCACAAATGGCGGAAGCGGTGGCTATTTTGGAAGGAATTAATGAAGCTGCGAGGAGAGGGCATTCCAAGATTGTGATGGAGAGTGATTGTTTGCCGGTCATCGAAAGACTCAAGAAGAAGGATACGGGGCGGAGCATGTTCTCGCTAGTGTTACAGGACATTTTATTTTTATGCAATTCCTTTTCATCTGTTGTTTGGTCGTATACGAGCCGTGAAAACAATAGTGTGGCTCATTATTTAGCGCATCCTTTACCTAGAGTAGTTGGTAGATTTGTGTGGTCGGATGTTTTACCACCGGCTGCGAACAATGCGGTTTGTTTTGATTCTCGTTTAATACAGTAAGGCCCTCGGGCTTTCCCTTCAAAAAAAAAAAAAAATACTAACTAATAGTCAAGGGAAGAAAGGTATCGAATCCACAGAGAGACGGTAATTAACTATTGCTAATGTAATAATCTGTCTTAAAGTAACAATTTCGTGGAGATTTGTTTGGTTTAGCTATAACTAATTGTGTACGTGGAGATTTGATCGGTTTAGTTATAACTAATTGTGATGTAATAAAGATGGTGAGGGAGGGGACTGATGGTGGCAAAGGGGGTGGTCGTCTGGTAAGTGGAGAGTCGTTGGTAGGCCGACATTCAAGGAGAAACGGGGGCTTGAGATGGTCAACTTAGGTGGGTGCATGAGGGGGGGGGGGGGATCCGCGATGATGGTCATATCGTGAAAGGGCGCGGGGATTTGAGGTGGCAGGGTAGTCGAGGGAGGGGCGGGTCAGAGTGAAGTGTCCTGGTGGTCGAGGGTGTGGTTTGTGGTGGCGGGGGTAGGGAGGGGTGGCGAGATTTGGGTCAAGGCGGACATGGCGAGTGGGAGAGAGAGGGGGGGGGGGGGGGGGGGTCTAACGGCCACAAGGGAGGGGCAATGGGTGGGGGTGGTGCGGTGATTGAGTGGTTAAAAAGTGGAGGAAGAGTTGATTAAATTAAAAAATATAGATAGATGTTGAAATAGAAGGGTAAAATTTTCATTCATATACATAATTGAGTAAATTATGTACATATAAAATATTTGTATAAAAAACTGCGTAGATTTGGCAAAATCAAATAGTCTCGAATAACACGGTTGTACCAAATCTAAAACCTAAAGTTGGCGTGCAACTCGATTGACCGACCCAATCAATTTCACCCCGATTTTTTACTGTCGTATTCTAACCTCTTTCATATATAACTTGATAACAGAACATCTAAACTGAGCCCGACTCAATGCAAATATTTGAATTGAAACTCATCCAATTCGATTGATCCGTCTGGCAGATCCGGTGACAAAAGACGAAAAAAGTTAACACTAAATTAATCCAATTGATAAAATTACGTACTCTTTCGTGGGCATATAAAATAAGATTACTCCTGACATTTCACTTCTAATCTAATATTCCTAAATCCTAAAATCATAAACCCTAGAAAATTGAAATCGAAATTGATCCAACAAAAGTAATAGATCGTGCGATTCAGCTTATCAAAGATCTGGTAATTCCTTGATCATCTCTCTTTTTAACAACTTTAAAATTTGTTACATCGTCATTACATTACGTTTTAATTGTTAATTTGTTGCTGTTTTAAGTATGCAATTGGAATTCTATGTAATCCCCAAATCTTGTTTACGGTATCAGTCAGTTGTTTACGTTTGATTAAAATACCGCTCACGAAGAGTAATAAAGTGAACTAGTGATTGGGACGGAGGGAGTAGATTTTAGGATTTCTCGCGAATTAGTAAAATAAGAAAAAGAAGAGGAATTTAGGTTTTGGGTATTTGGTGATTTCGAGTGTTTGCAAATGATTGGGACGGAGGGAGTAGATTTTTTTAAGAAAAAGAAGAGGAACTTAGGTTTTGGGTATTTGGGGAGTTCGATAGTTTGCTCACAAAGTATACAATTGACTAATTGAGAGAGACGAAGGGAGGAGATTTTAATCATCTTTTTGTGAATTAGCAAAATGTAATAGAGAAGAGGAATTTAGGTTTTGGGTATTCAGGGATTTCGAGTGGTTTAATGTAGATCCACCGATGTTATGTAGGTCTGTGAGGTGTAGTAGTAATGGTCATGATCAGGTTTGTGACATCCTTTAACACAATTTTAACTAGAACCAACAGTATTTTGATTGATGCCTTGCATTGGTCCCAAAGTTTACTAGTTTAGTGATTCAAAACATTGCCACGTTCGATGATGATCATACTAATCTAGGCCCTAGGGTGAGAAGAGTTGTGGTTTAGGATCCTAGGAATCCTCGAGATTTAAGCCTGATTTTAAGTAGGGCGGCCAAGTTTGTCTTTGTTGTTAGCTGGTTTGAAACATCTGTTTGTAGACTTCATATTAGTAGTAGTCTTTAAGGTCGTATTTTTGTTAGGTACTGTGTAGATTAGATTTTGTATGGCAGTTTTCATTGGTTGTCATGAACGCTTGGATGCTAGTTAAGGATTAAATGGGAGCGGTGCCGTATTCTTTTGTGCAAGTGGGTACGCTTTGGACACAGAGAGTCAAACACTTTGCGGGTGGTCTGAAAGGGTTTAGAAATAGTGTTTTAAGAAGGTGGATATGCTAGGTTAAATGGGAGCAGCGTCTTATTTTTGTGGTTGTGTGTAAGGGGTTCAATTGTTGGACACCAAAAGACGTACTTGCGGTTAAGCCGGAATTGAATGCATTTAGCTATAGAATCTTGAGTAGGTGGATGTGCTAATTTAAAGGTTAAAGGGAGAGATGCCTTGTTTTTAGTTTTTAATATTTGGTATGGCTTTGGACACCGAAAGTTATATCTGCCGACTGTCTGGTAGGGGAAAGGATTTAGCTATACAACCTTAGAAGGTGGATGTCCTTGTTAAAATGTCAAATGGGAGTGACGCCTTATTTTGTCTCGTGGGCGTGGCTCCGGCGATGTAAAGTCATACCTTCTGTGCAGCTGGTATGTGAAGGACTTAACTATAGATTGTTAAGGTGGTAAATATTGGTGCAAATGATTTTACATTATCCTGTGCTTTGCCTTTTTCATCTTCCTTGAAGTAATCGCATATACTACAAATTTAATTTTCTAAAAAGTTTATAACATGCCGATTGCCGAGTGATGCCGGATTTCAATATAATAATTCAAAATTTCTACCGCTTTCCAAGTAGCATATAGTACATTCCGTCACTAATAACTTTTCTGTTTTCTTTGTTTTCAGACAGTTGACTTTTTTCTGAAATAAATATGTTTCTCACAAGGTAAGATACAGTTTTCTTCATTCTTTTGTTTTGTTCATGTGAGAAAACCCCTATCACTTCAGTAAATTTTTATTCTTTGGATTGTGATACAATATTGACGTGTTATTTATTTCATGTATTAGGACTGAGTATGATAGAGGAGTCAACACTTTCTCCCCTGAAGGACGATTGTTTCAGGTTGAATATGCCATTGAGGCTATCAAGGTATTAACTTCTTTTTTGAAGCTTTTGAGCTGGAATTGTGTCTTCTTGCATTCTTTTTGTGCCATTGTCAGTTACCTACTCAGTGAACTTTAACTTTTAGTGATGATATGTTCATCTTTATTCTTTCTACAGCTGGGTTCAACAGCAATCGGGTTGAAGACCAAGGAAGGAGTTGTCCTTGCTGTGGAAAAACGTATCACCTCTCCATTGCTGGTAAAAAAATGCTTTATCTATGAATATTATTATTTGAGTGTTACACAAAAAACTTCTGTCTTACCCTAAAGGAGTACTTCATATCTTTCTTTCCTTGTTAAGTCACCTACGGTAAGAGTCATTGGGTTTGAATTCAGGATTATGGCATATGGTGATGCATTCATATTTATTTTCTTCAAGACATGCGATTATGTAAACTGCCATATGCATCTATGTGTGTCTCTGTAACTGGGTTTGAATTCCGGATTATGCTGTGGCAATTGTGTGATTACTATGCTTAGAAACAAGATGTTCGACTGTCTTGGAGATCCATTTGTGTGCAGGTTAAACCCTTAGGAAATCAATTTTACCTGTGAAAAAATTGGATTTCGGTGTCTGTAACGATATCTTAAGAAGAAATTACTAATTCTTTCAGGAACCTAGCAGTGTTGAAAAAATAATGGAAATTGATGAGCATATAGGATGTGCCATGAGTGGATTGATTGCTGATGCTCGGACACTTGTGGAGCATGCTAGGGTGGAGACACAGGTACTATTGTCTGGCATCATATCGCGTGTTACTGTAATTTGTTCTCGTGAGTACACTGTTGCAGTAAAGATGGGTCAACTAATGATTTCAATTTTCCGGTGCAACAGAATCATAGATTTTCATATGGTGAACCTATGACAGTTGAATCTACTACACAAGCTCTATGTGATTTAGCACTGCGTTTTGGTGAAGGAGATGAAGAGTCTATGGTGACTTATCCTTTTTTTGTTTTGCCTCCCTTCTGTTAATTTGTTCTTGAATGGTACCCTTTGTTTGTTCTGTTGTGGTATAGAAGAGAAAACTAATTCCCTAACATATTTTGTTTGATCTAATGTCAATAATGGATGTAGAATTTGTTATCTTTTCCCTACCACTGTGATACTAAAGAGAAATTTCCAGTTAAAATGATGCAGCAAATAGAAAAACCGAATTGTTTTATAAAGTTCAAACAGCGATAGTTTGTTTTATTAGTATCAAGGAACAATATTTGATTATGGTTATATCTTGCAATATTCTTATGTTATATAAGTTTAAAACCTGCTGTACACCTCGTAGTCTCTGTTCAAATTATGACTCGTGTTATTTCACCCAAATTATTGTGGAACACAAATTATTATCCTACCTCATATGTTGTAGTTGATAGTGCTCTAACTGTTTCATTATACTCTTTCATTTCCGGCAATTAGTCCGAATTTTTCATTTTTGTTAGGATTGGGAACAATGGGATAGTTAAGTGATACACTGAAACGAAGGGAGTATAAGCCACACATGGGATATTGCAAGTATTTTTAAGGAGCTCTTAAATCTAGAAATATATGGTTATTTACTAAGATTTTGACATTATTTTCAGATGTACAGTTGCTCCACCTGACTGTTCATGTTTCTTTGTTTTTTGTTCAAAAAAAATAAATTAGTCTCTTACGCAATGTCTCTTATGCTTCTACAGTCACGCCCATTTGGTGTATCTCTCCTCATTGCGGGCCATGATGAGAATGGGCCGAGCTTGTGAGTACAATTCCACTATGATTTAATTTGCTTTTCAGCTCCATCTTTTCCTTGATATCAAACCTGAACTAGGATATTTGTCAGTGTAGTTCATGTATGCGGTACCTGTTATGTAGTATTAGTTTGTAATAATTTTGTAATTTGGTTTCTCTACGCTACAGGTATTACACAGATCCATCTGGTACATTTTGGCAATGCAGTGCTAAGGCCATTGGATCAGGTTCTGAAGGTGCAGATAGCTCCTTGCAGGAACAGTACAGAAATGTATGTTCCTTGGCTGTGTTATTATCTCTATTTCGTTTTTTGTCTCCGGTTTTGACTATTAATTCTTCGTATATAAATAATATAAAATCAGTCGTATGTTTTTGAGTTTTTTTGTTTCTTTTCGGAAACAACTACTTTCATTTTGTCACTTGAAGAAAAGTTGTACCTAGTCATATTGTGTGTTGGTCAAAGTGAAAGACTTCATAGTGGATGTCTAATTTTTGATAAAGCATTCCAATCACACTGGTATATGTATTGATGTATAATCATAAAGCATTGCCGATCAAATTGTAATTGCGAAAGTGAAAGAAACGGTCCTTTCTCCTTGCCTGAGACAGTCTGATTGGTTACTCTTGCATAGACTCCATCATCGTCTACTCTAGAATATTGTATGTAGCCAGAGAATAGCGAGTGTTTGGCTTCATTGTAAATTCAAAAATTTGGGACATACACTGACTACTCATTTGTGGTTTGATTCCGTCACCAGGATTTAACTTTTCAAGAAGCTGAGACAATTGCTCTTTCCATTTTGAAGCAAGTTATGGAAGAAAAGGTAGCATTTCTTTCTTCTTTTCCAATTTCTCATTTTCTCTCGACTGTCTTTAAATAGTGATTGATTACTTCCCAACTGTAATTATCCTCGTCTTCTCTCATAGGTTACTCCAAACAATGTTGACATTGCAAGGGTTTCTCCAACCTACCATCTATATACTCCAGCTGAAGTCGAAGCTGTCATCAACCGCCTATAAGGGGGTCCTTTTAGAGTTGTCTACCAGAAACTCATTTTCGTGTATTATCGATATTTTTCATTTGGGTATTGCACCATGGTGGATTTGTCTGCTTAGGATTAAGGAAGATACTTTCGTGGTTAAATTCGTTGAAAATTGAAATTATGGTTTTCAGACTGATTTTGGCCTCCCGACTCTTCTCCGGATTTGCTATTTCAGTTTCTGTACTGTTTCCGTATTGCAACTAGAAGTGGCAATCGGGTCAGTCGGGTTGGGTCATGTCTGGTTGGGTTTGGGACTAGGAAGAGTCGTATACTCACATGAATGAACATGAATAATGCAACCGTTAGGCCTGTTTCTGACCAACAACTTGCAGTCGATATCACTTCCAACTCTTATCAATATTTCGCATAATCATGTCTGACACCCGACACTCAGACATGAACACGCATGACAAACCTGTGTCAAGAGACTTGTAATCGAGTGTGGGTAACATTGCTTGCAGTATACGTCACACCGGGTATTTGGCAATTAGCACAAACAATAATTAGAGTTTACATGTTTTAAGCATGATTTCAATTCAAATTAGATGTTTGTATAACTTTATCTTGGTTAAATGTATTTATTATGTATTATGTACTCTCCCAATTATTTGTTTAGCTTTGATCAAAATACTCCTCAAAAACACTATTTGCGACACTTTAAAACCGTAAACAATGACAAATGAGCATGCATATATAAAGCTGAACAGAATGAACAAGAAGAGCGGTCCGTTTTTCTTAAGACCATTGCTTTTGGTCTAAAATAAGACGGGTAATATGTCATCATTTTACAATAAAATGTTATTTTCTGATAACATGTTACCATTATTGTTCACATCATTTTCAGGGTAAAAAAATGACACCTCTAGTCATAACATTTTGTGATTTAATTGGTTACATTTTCTTAAAAAATGGCAATATTTTATCCGTCTGACAAATAAGACCAAAAGTGTCCGTCTGAAACAAGAATTTGTGTTCCCTCTAAAATCTCTGTTTGTCATTCCAATTGGCTATATTAACAAATAGCGCGATTAACATAGTAATGTATGTCGATTAGGACACGATTCGTGTTTTATCAGAATCATTTTCTGAAATGAATGATTAGCAGCAACCACAAAAAATTGCATGTTAGCTCAATAAATAAATCGGGTATAGGCAGCTAATTAGCTAGCAAAAACTGTCGTTAGCACTCCTTCGACATTGATCCCCAAAATCTCGATAGGTCTTAATTCGATGCAATTACATTCCCCAGCCATCATCCCAAGCTGACTTGACATTGTTGGCCGTTGGACGACCCATAGTGGTAGTGACCGCTGCTTCTGGTTAAATAATCATATGGGTGATTGTATAGACAATCAACACCATACTTACACACCCCTTGCTGCTCATAGTTCCGGCAAAGTTTGGCGCCCTGATGTTTAACAGAATAGTTCAGTAATTGCCATATAAAAAGACGATAATTATCGTGCAAATAAGAAAGAGAGGAGATGCAAGAAATTAGGATTCCCGGATCTCGGTACTCGAAGGGAAAATGTATTATGCTCGAGAGGACAGGAACTTTTATACATATTTCGGGGCTTTGAGTTTTGTTCGGATACAATTGTGGGAGGGAAGGGCAGGATAGTCGGAAATGGAGAGGGAGTTGGGGGGGGGGATTGTTCCTTTACCTTTCCCTCCCTTTCTCTTTAAAACCCTCAATTAACGAACGGGGTTAGCACAAGACTTGATGAAATAAATAAATAAACAGAAAAATAATAAAAAATAGCAACTGTTCAGCAACAAGAGAACTTACAGGTCTTAAAGGAAGGCCCTTTTCATTAAGAGCATATTGTGTTGAAGTACGCACTCGGTTCTTAGGGTGGTTGTATCGACAAGCGGACAAGAATTTACACTGGCCTGTTTTCATGTAGTACTCACACTCAGGCTGTTCTGGTCGTTCAGGAAACTCTCCGTTCTCCATTTGATGGTTCTGATGATTAGCAAAAGACATTCCATTTTTCTTCATACTGTCGGAATATGGATTATGATGCTGAGAAGTTTCTGCAGGTAGCATTGGTGCCTACAAAAATATAATATTACAAAAACCGAGGTCATGAGTACGATTGCTCAACTATGTACATAGTGAAAAGGTAGTAAGATTCAAGGGGAACGGAATGAAGACATACAGGTCTAGAGTAATGGCCGTTAGAAATACGAGGAGGCAGACGTAGCTTGGACGCTTGACGTGTTGGATGGTTATATCTGCAGGCCGATCTGTACTTGCAGTTACCGGTCTTCATAAAATAGTCACAATCAGGTTGATCGGGTCGTAAAGGAAACTCATCAACTTGCATCAGGTTTTCATAATGTGCCGATGGATCTACTCTCTTCGAGATATTGTTAAAAACTTGGTGAGGAAGAGGGAATTTGTTAGCCGGTAAAGAACTGGTGACCTAAGCAGATGAAAGAAGAGAATTTAAAACTCTACAAGTAACCATATCAAGATCGTATAAAGTAGTAGATGGAGAATATACGACCCCCCACTGCAAAAAGATATCAAACTCAACTCTACGCATAGCCGTCATTTAAGGAACTACCACGAGATCGTGTTGCAACTCTCAGTTCTAGTATCAAACAGAGATTTGTTACCATAAGTGTTCTAAAAGCTTCAGCTGCATTGCAGAGCTACCACAGTTATTATACTGCAACAAATGATTCCGAGAACTAGTATCATACGGAAATTTATTACCACGGGTGTTCTAAGACCTTCAGTTGGCTTAAGTCTTTTTCCGTCTCTGAATTTGGTCATACTAAAGATAAATATGGAGTATGACAAGTATTTCATCCCTTCAGAAGCAAACGGAAACAGTGAAGCTAGGCCACGTTATATAAATTTGCTCGAAATTACTTTACCTGGCTTTGATTAAAACCAGGGGTTGGGGCCATAGTTTGATGATAAGACCTCATTTCGGGCGCATCAGGCGGACCATCCCTCGCGTTCATGCCATTTGACAGCTCTCGTGTTCCCTGTGACTCCCCACCAAAAGACTGCATTGGTTCACAGGCATAATTTCTAGGTAAATTGAAACCATCCCTCATAGAACTGCCATTTTCAAGGGAATTTCCAGACTCGGGAACTGTGGTTGGACTGGGATCAGGATGGTGGAACCTGCAATTAATACCATAGGCACAGGAGCCATTGCGCAAGTAGAAGGTGCACTCTTGTGCCGTCTGAGGTGAATAAATAAAACAATCAATAATTTCTTATGTTAGCTTAGAAATATTGGATGCAAGGAACAAGAAATGACCAGAAATAAAGAACATAAACTTACGGGTCTTAATGGTAAACCGAGAAAGTTAAGCTTTAGTCGTTCCTCATCAACTTTAGGTGCAGAGTGATTATTTCTGCAAGCATCTCCATACTTGCACCTTCCTTGTGTTTGGTACTGAATCAGATAAACGCCGACTGAAGTTTAGTTTCAATGATAATAACAGAAGTGTCGTAAATGAACGAAAATTTACAGCAGAGTGATTATATCTGCAGACAATGTTTGATGTTATATGACAGGTTGCTAGTCGTTTATTTACTAACTTACCTTCACGGCTTCACGACAACTTGATACAGAAATGCAATTAGAATAAATCAAGAGATGGCAGCAGCTAGATAAGTGGGTGGATACTGCTATCTAAACTCGTGCACATTTAATATACTCATAAACAGCATTAATGGAATTAAGAAACCGGAGAAGGTCAAGGTCAAGGTCAAGGCCATAGTACATCTATTCAATCAGAAATGAACCAAAACACAAATAAAATATCACAAGTACTCATGCTTAAATCAACTGCACTAAAACGCTAAATCTTCCTCTAAATTAGTAGAGAAACCACCTTGCATTCAACCTTCCCCGCATCACCAGAAGATCCATTGCTCTGTTCAAATCCTTTCTCCTTGTTCGCGACAGGCTAAACAATGGAACACAAACATCCTTATGTCAGCATCACAAAACTTCAAGAAATTAACAATTATACTAAGTACACCAAGTCAATCCTAAACTGGTATACCTGATAAACCCTCAGTGATGGGTGATTGAACCTACAGTTTTGCCCAAACTTGCAAGTCCCAGTCTTCAAATAATGGGAGCAATCGACAGCATAAAGCCTCAAGGGCAAGGGGCAAACTTGTTTTTTCCCCACCTCGCCATCATCATATTCTCCTTGTTTTTCATCTTCTCTATTTTCTTCCTCAATCTTGGCACCATCACTCTCATTGTTCCGAAACTCTAGCCTCTCAAACTGTTGAACAAGTGTCCCTTCCTCTGTGACTACATTGCTTTCATGATCACGACACTCATCACCAACACCATTAACATCCCCAACCTCAACGTCAACCTTGACGTCATTTTGATCATGACAGATCCCATTAGATAAGACATCCTTATCAATTGCATTCTGAGGTTCAAGTAATGCACAACTTTCATCTCCCCAGCTCCCCATATCCTTCTATAACTTCTTAACAAAACACTGAACAGAAATAATCACCGCCCAAAAACATTAGCTTTCTAGTTAATATACTATCCATCTCGCTCAAGTCCGTAGCTAACATTAAATAAACCACATAACATGAAAGACGACCATATTAAGCTAGACCGTCTCAAATAATATTCCATGGTTAACATAAACTAAGTACTTAACTACTTAAGTACTAAACATATACCTACTTGAATAAAAAACACAGCTGTATTTGGTATTAAATTAAATGAAACACAAATTCTTCTTAAAGGCGAGCATATGAGTCTTAAATAACCGTCTTAAGAAAGACAAACTGTGAACGAATATATAACACATTGGTTAGTGGAGAGCCTCCAATTTCACTTTATAAATATTCTCCAGACACCTTTCAAAACAAAAAGGCGGAGTACAGCAAAACCCACTTCCTCAATTACACAAATTATACACAAAAACAATCACAGATTCACAGAAACCAAAAAAGATCAAAACTTTCATGGTTTAACACAAATATGGTTATGTTCCGGTTTGTGTAAAACCGTCTCACACAAGACTAACTACATGGTTAAAAGCATCTATTTACTAAAAAAGTTCATTAATTTAACAATAAATCAATGAAAATCAAAGTACCCAACAATTAATATGACAAATTTCAAAATTTGATTATAAACTAAACAACCCACATTGCAAAAAAATCAAGTAGAGAAGTGGTAATTGGGAATTACCCTGAATTTGCAGCTTGTAGTAATCTTAGGGTTTTCTTTGATTTGAAAACCCTAGATTATATGTGAAAGCAATGGCTTTTTACGTAAAAATAGGTGAAATTTAAAAGGGGGAAATCATAATCATAATCATAATCATAAATGAAAGGAAAAGAGAATTGCAGAGATTAGAGGAGTTTGCAATTGCACCTCTCCATATTCATTCACTCTACTACCCTAGCATGACATGAGGAGGCCATAGCCCATAGTGAGAGTTGTTCAAATGCGGGTTTGGGTTGTATGGGTCGGGCTCATGTTTAATTTTTGGCCCATATACAAGCAGGTTAACGGGTTTGGGACGGGTTAGTGGGCTGGGCCTTTGTATTTTTCTAGAAAAGCCTTGTCCGTACCCGCTTATTTAGCGGGCGAGATGGGCCGGATTCAACGGACGAGACGACCCATGAACAGCTCTACCCGTAGGCCCATAGAGTATCCATACTTGCCAAACGGATCGGGCGGTCGGATCATGCGGGTCAGGTTGACTATGAGTTAGATCAAAATACGGTTTGAGCTTGTTAAATAGGCCCATGTATTTGACCCAATTGCCCAACCCATCCATATGGGCCGTTTTTACATACTAACCCGGCCCAAACCCACATTTCCATTTTGGTCATCCTCTTTTGACCTGGTGTGCGTTGTTTGCACGCTATCACGTATGGAAAATACTTGTGTTCTTCGGGAGCTTCTTTTAAGTGTAAGAAGGACGTCCTTATTTACGAAATGATAACATCTTTCAGTTTGTTACATGTTCAGTTAATGGATCAATATATTACCACTTAAACAATAGATAAAAATGGTTGAGTTAGGAAGAATAAATTGAGTGAGTGAATATTTGGATTTAATGGTTGTTTGGAATATGAGAGAATAAATATTTAGAATAGGTTTATAGTGTAATATTGGGGAATGAGTAGGTTCATTGGGATTTGGAACTCACATATAATCAATTTTTTAAATATGCATTTTTCACATCTAGTCGTTTTACCATCCTCCTATTCTCTTTTTGCCGCCTAGATTGGTTTTACCATATAGGTATCGATTCCTCCATATTCATACAATATGGTATTGACCTAACTCGTCTCACCCTTAAAACGGATAATGTTGATATTAAGGAAGACTTATTCCTTTTATAGATATGATTTACTCAATTATAGATATAAATAATCACTGTATCCCTGTCAATCTAATGACTTATTTTTTCATTTTATCTCAATTACTCATGCCAACCACGATCAAACTAACCACCATACCACCCAGACTCCAACTCCCCAAAATGTCTAAAGCCTCGTTTGGTTGCCCACCAAATTCATGAGAATTCTAAAATCCCACGAATTGTGGTTTTTGGAGGTTGTTTGGTTACCCCATTTTTTGTAAAATGGGAGAGTTTCAAACTCTAAGGAGTTTCAAACTCTTGCATGATGGAAGAATTTAACTACCTACCCCCCTCATGGTCATTAGAAACTCCTAGGAGAATAGAACTCCAACATGACAACCAAACAAATTCTTATTATTCATGTGAATTTTGATGTTGGAATTAAACTCCCATGCATTGCAAATTAACACATGCATTTGATTCCCGTATGAACCAAACGAAGCCTAAGTTTCAAAGTCAACCGACTTAATTAATTTGTATTTACATATGGTGTCTCTTTTATGGCTTGACATGCAGCTGACCAAGTTGTGGCCGTACTTAGCTGATATAAGTATTAATAATAAGTCTTTCTTGTGACGGATATATTCGTCACTAGGTTGTGACGAGTTAAATATCACCGGTATGCCATAAACTAGCATTCATCGAACCTTAGATAATCGTGAAAAATGTATTAATACTCGTTATTTGAGACTGAAATCGAATAGATTAACTCCCGAAATGACCTCGGACGCGTGATAGAAAAACCGGGAGAAAAAGAAGCAGGGTCCGGTACGACCTCTCGAACGGCTTAAATTGAAGTGTATAATACACGGTTTTTCGGGATTTCAGGGTCCCGGAACAAAATTCTCCGGAAATCACATAGAAAGTTCCTCGGCTCTGATAAAGTGGCCAAAAACAAAATTTGAGTAGCAACGGAAGACATTTGGGGATACCGGTATGCCATAAATCAGCATTCATCGAACCTCAGATAATCGGGAATAATGTATTAATATTCGTTATTTGAGGCTGAAATCGAATAGGTTAACTCCTGAAATGATCTCGAACGCGTGATAGAAAAATTGGGAGAAAAAGAAACACGGTCTGTTACGACCTCCTGAATGGCTCAAATTAAAGTGTATATATAATACACGGTTTTTCGGGATTCCAGGGTCCCGGAACAAAATTCTCCGGAAATCACATAGAAAGTTCCTCGGCTCTGATAAAGTGGTCACACAAAATTTGAGTAGCAACGGAAGACATTTGGGGGTACCGGTATGCCATAAACCAGCATTCGTCGAACCTTAGATAATCGTGAAAAATGTATTAATACTCGTTATTTGAGGCTGAAATCGAATAGGTTAACTCTTGATATGACCTCGGACGCTTGATAGAAAAACCGGGAGAAAAATAAACAGGGTCCGGTACGACCTCACGAACGGCTCAAATTGAAGTGTATAATACACGATTTTTCGGGATTCCAGGGTCCCCTAACAAAATATATCCGGAAATCACACAAAAAGATCCTCGGGTCAGATAAAGTGACCACACAAAATTTAAGTAGCAACGAAAGACTTTTGGGGGTGCCGGTATGCCATAAACCAGCATTCGTCAACCTCGGATAATCGTGAATAATGTATTAATACTCGTTATTTGAGACTGAAATCGAATAGGTTAAATATTGAAATGATCTCGGACGACGCGTGATAGAAAAATTGAAGAAAAAGAAACAGGGTCCGTTACGACCTCCAGAACGGCTTAAATTGTAGTGTTATAAATACACGGTTTTTAGGGATTCCAGGGTCCCGGAAGAAAATTCTTCGGAAATCACATAGAAAGTTCCTCGGCTCTGATAAAGTGGCCACACAAAACTTGAGTAGCAACGGAAGACATTTGGGGGTGCCGGTATGCCATAAACCAGCATTCGTCAAACCTCGTGAAAAATGTATTAATACTCGTTATTTGAAGCTGAAATTGAATAGGTTAACTCTTGATATGACCTCGGACGCTTGATAGAAAAACCGGGAGAAAAATAAACAGGGTCCGGTACGACCTCACGAACGGCTCAAATTGAAGTGTATAATACACGATTTTTCGGGATTCCAGGGTCCCGTAACAAAATTCTCCAGAAATCACACAAAAAGATCCTCGGGTCAGATAAAGCGACCACACAAAATTTGAGTAGCAACGAAAGACATTTGGGGGTGCCGGTATGCCATAAACCAGCATTCGTCGAACCTCGCATAATCGTGAATAATGTATTAATACTCGTTATTTGAGACTGAAATCGAATAGGTTAACTACTGAAATGATCTCGGACGACGCGTGATAGAAAAATTGGAGAAAAAGAAACAGGGTCCGTTACGACCTCCAGAACGGCTTAAATTGTAGTGTATAAATACACGGTTTTTAGGGATTCCAGGGTCCCGGAAGAAAATTCTTCGGAAATCACATAGAAAGTTCCTCGGCTCTGATAAAGTGGCCACACAAAATTTGAGTAGCAACGGAAGACATTTGGGGGTGCCGGTATGCCATAAACCAGCATTCGTCAAACCTCGTGAAAAATGTATTAATACTCGTTATTTGAGGTTGAAATCGAATAGGTTAACTACTGAAATGATCTTGGACGCGTGATAGAAAACCCGGGAGAAAAAGAAACAGGGTCCGGTACGACCTTTCGAACGACTCAAATTGAAGTGTATAAATACACGATTTTTCGGGATTCCAGGGTCCCGTAACAAAATTCTCCAGAAATCACACAAAAAGATCCTCGGGTCAGATAAAGCGACCACACAAAATTTGAGTAGCAACGGAAGACATTTGGGGGTGCCGGTATGCCATAAACAAGCATTCGTCGAACCTCGCATAATCGTGAATAATGTATTAATACTCGTTATTTGAGACTGAAATCGAATAGGTTAACTACTGAAATGATCTCGGACGACGTGTGATAGAAAAATTGGAGAAAAAGAAACAGGGTCAGTTACGACCTTTAGAATGGCTTAAATTGAAGTGTATAATACACGGTTTTTCGGGATTCCAGGGTCCCGGAATAAAATTCTCCGGAAATCACATAGAAAGTTCCCCGGCTCTAATAAAGTGGCCACAAAAAATTTGAGTAGCAACGGAAGACATTTGGGGGTACCGGTATGCCATGAACCAGCATTCATCAAACCTTAGATAATTGTGAAAAATGTATTAATACTCGTTATTTGAGGTTGAAATCGAATAGATTAACTCCTGAAATGATCTCGGACGCGTGATAGAAAAACCAGGAGAAAAAGAAACAGGGTCCGGTACGACCACCCGAACGGCTCAAATTGAAGTGTATAATACACGATTTTTCGGGATTCCAGGGTCCCGTAACAAAATTCTCCAGAAATCACACAAAAAGATCCTCGGGTCAGATAAAGCGACCACACAATATTTGAGTAGCAACGGAAGACATTTGGGCGTGCCGGTATGCCATAAACCAGCATTCGTCGAACCTCGAATAATCGTAAATAATGTATTGATACTCGTTATTTGAGGCTAAATTGAATAGGTTAACTCCTGAAATGATCTTGGACGCGTGATAGAATAATTGGGAGAAAAAGAAACAGGGTCCGTTACGACCTCCTGAACGGCTCAAATTAAAGTGTATAATACACGGTTTTTCGGGATTCCAGGGTCCCGGAACAAAATTCTCCGGAAATAACATAGAAAGTTCCTCGGCTCTGATAAAGTGGCCACACAAAATTTGAGTAGCAACGAAAGACATTTGGGGGTACCGGTATGCCGTAAACCAGCATTCGTCGAACTTTCGATAATCGTGAAAAATGTATTAATACTCGTTATTTGTGTCTAAAATTGAATAGGTTAACTCCTGAAATGACCTCGGACGCGTGATAGAAAAACCGGGAGAAAAAGAAACAGGGTCCGGTACGACCTCCCGAACGGCTCAAGTTGAAGTGTATAATACACGATTTTTCGGGATTCCAGGGTCCCGTAACAAAATTCTCCAGAAATCACAGAAAAAGATCCTCGGGTCAGATAAAGCGACCACACAAAATTTGAGTAGCAACGGAAGACATTTGGGGGTGCCGGTATGACATAAACCAGCATTCGTCGAACCTCGCATAATCGTGAATAATGTATTAATAATCGTTATTTGAGACTGAAATCGAATAGGTTAACTACTGAAATGATCTCGGACGACGCGTGATAAAAAAAATGGAGAAAATGAAACAGGGTCTGTTACGACCTCGAGAACGGCTTAAATTGTAGTGTATAAGTATAATACACGGTTTTTCGGGATTCCGGGGTCCCGGAAGAAAATTCTCCGGATATCACATAGAAAGTTCCTCGGCTCTGATAAAGTGGCCACACAAAATTTGAGTAGCAACGGAAGACATTTGGGGGTGCCGGTATGCCATAAACCAGCATTCGTCAAACCTCGTGAAAAATGTATTAATACTCGTTATTTGAGGCTGAAATCGAATAGGTTAACTACTGAAATGATCTCGGACGCGTGATAGAAAACCCGGGAGAAAAAGAAACAGGGTCCGGTACGACCTCTCGAACGGCTCAAATTGAAGTGTATAATTGTAACACCCCCATACTCCAAGTGCCTTACCAGGACCACTCAGGTATAAGGATACTACCATCTCGGTTGCCCGAGGCAATGAATATAGTAAGACAATAAAGAAACGTACTTTAAAAGTAATTATAGTTTAAGTGATTACATGTTCCAAACCAAAACTGATAAAAGGAATTACAAGTTCTCAAAACTATCTACTATCAAACTACTATCAAGCGTCAGACACAGCGGAATACTTCTAAACTGCAACGTGGTGACTCATCCCATCTATCCCATACGCATCGTCTCATACCTGCTCAATAACTGCTCACCACCCCCGAATGGATCACCACAGTTTTTAAAACATTTAAACGGGGTCAGTACTATTTACATAAATTATATACCAAGAGAACAGTAACCAATACAGCTCATACAATCATACACAATCAGTCACTCCACTCCATCTCCGTCACCGACTGTCCACTGGACCAGCCCTGCCAGTGGGGGACCGCAGCCGTTCCCACCTAAGCCCCGCTCATCATACCGAGCGATAACCCTGTCCCATTAATGTGCACATCCCCTTCCGTGGCGGGTTCCACGAAGGGCGAAACTAGGGCGTGAAGCCACTCCCGCAAGTGACTCCACTCAGCTGAGAACGCATCTCGAGAACCACAGACAAACAATCACAATATCAACAACCGTCTGAATCTATCAACAACGTATAATCACAGCCGTCTGAATCAATCAACAACACTAATTACAGCACAATCACCGCACATTATGTAAGTAATACTGAGTAGGGAAACCCTACCTGGAAAGCACAACAATCAGACGGTCTCTACAGCTGTATGAAAAAGCCTCTTCTACAAATCCTCCTCCTATCATATATACACATAATCACTACCAATCATATCTACAACAAAACCCCTAAATCCCCATATTAGGGTTTAACCAACTTAAAGGAAATACTGTAAAAACGGTACATAGATCTTACCCTCGACGCAAGGATCTCAACGGTATAAAGAAAGGTGAAATCCGACCTTCCAAACTCCGGGATTTGCTAACAATGCGATTAAAGTGATGAACGTACTTTGCTTTCTCTCTTGACAGTAGTTTAGGTTTTGGAAGTGTTTAAGAACAATGACGGAAAAGATTATATACCTTAATCGCATAATTAACAAAACCCGAGAAAACAACCCCCGTAAACCGGCTACTCGATCGAGTAGCTAAGGTACTCGATCGAGTGCCCCCTTACTCGATCGAGTACCCAAGTTACTCGATCGAGTACCCAACAGGTCAGAAACTATTTTAAAACGCAACTCACCCTTACTCGACAGAGTAAGGCCTACTCGACAGAGTACCCAACGACTTATAAATACGGAGTATTACAATAATACACGATTTTTCGGGATTCCAGGGTCCCGTAACAAAATTCTCCAGAAATCACACAAAAATATCCTCAGGTCAGATAAAGCGACCACACAAAATTTGAGTAGCAACGGAAGACATTTGGGGGTGCCGGTATGCCATAAACCAGCATTCGTCGAACCTCACATAATCGTGAATAATGTATCAATACTCGTTATTTGAGGCTGAAATCGAATAGGTTAACTACTGAAATGATCTCGAACGTCGCATGATAGAAAAATTGGAGAAAGAGAAACAGGGTCCGTTAGGACCTCTTAAACGGCTCAAACTAAAGTGTATAATACACGGTTTTTCGGGATTCCAGGGTCCCGAAACAAAATTCTCTGGAAATCACATAGAAAGTTCCTCGGCTCTGATAAAGTGGCCCACAAAATTTGAGTAGCAAAGGAAGACATTTGGGGGAACCGGTATGCCATAAACCAGCATTTGTCGAACCTTAGATAATCGTGAAAAATGTATTAATACTCGTTATTTGTGGCTGAAATCGAATAGGTTAACTCCTGAAATGACCTCGGACGCGTGATAGAAAAACCGGGAGAAAAAGAAACAGGGTCTGGTACGACCTCCAGAACGGCTCAAGTTAAAGTGTATAATACACGATTTTTCGGGATTCCAGGGTCCCATAACAAAATTCTCCAGAAATCACACAAAAAAATCCTCGGGTCAGATAAAGCGACCACACAAAATTTGAGTAGCAACGGAAGACATTTGGGGGTGCCGGTATGCCATAAACTAGCATTCGTCGAACCTCGGATAATCATGAATAATATATTAATACTCGTTATTTGAGACTGAAATCGAATAGGTTAACTACTGAAATGATCTCGGACGACGCGTGATAGAAAAATTGGAGAAAAAGAAACAGGGTCCGTTACGACCTCCAGAACGGCTTAAATTGAAGTGTATAATACACGGTTTTTCGGGATTCCAGGGTCCCGGAACAAAATTTTCCGGAAATCACATTGAAAGTTCCTCGGCTCTGATAAAGTGGCCACACAAAATTTGAGTAGCAACGAAAGACATTTGGGGGTACCGGTATGCCGTAAACCAGCATTCGTCGAACTTTCGTTAATCGTGAAAAATGTATTAATACTCGTTATTTGAGGCTGAAATCGAATAGGTTAACTCCTGAAATGACCTCGGACGCGTGATAGAAAAACCGGGAGAAAAAGAAGCAGGGTCCGGTACGACCTCCCGAACGGCTCAAATTGAAGTGTATAATACACGATTTTTCGGGATTCCAGGGCCCCGTAACAAAATGCTCCAGAAATCACACAAAAAGATCCTCGGGTCAGATAAAGCGACCACACAATATTTGAGTAGCAACGGAAGACATTTGGGGGTGCCGGTATGCCATAAACCAGCGTTCGTCGAACCTCGCATAATGTATTAATACTCGTTATTTGAGGCTGAAATCGAATAGCATAACTGCTGAAATGATCTCGGGCGCGTGATATAAAAATTGGGAGAAAAAGAAACAGGGTCCGTTACGACTTCCTGAACGGCTCAAATTAAAGTGTATAATACACTGTTTTTCGGGATTCCAGGGTCCCGGAACAAAATTCTCCGGATATCACATAGAAAGTTCCTCGGCTCTGATAAAGTGGCCACACAAAATTTGAGTAGCAACGAAAGACATTTGGGGGTACCGGTATGCCGTAAACCAGCATTCGTCGAACTTTCGTAAATCGTGAAAAATGTATTAATACTCGTTATTTGAGGCTGAAATCGAATAGGTTAACTCCTGAAATGACCTCGGACGCGTGATAGAAAAACCGGGAGAAAAAGAAGCAGGGTCCGGTACGACCTCCCGAACGGCTCAAATTGAAGTGTATAATACACGATTTTTCGGGATTCCAGGGCCCCGTAACAAAATGCTCCAGAAATCACACAAAAAGATCCTCGGGTCAGATAAAGCGACCACACAATATTTGAGTAGCAACGGAAGACATTTGGGGGTGCCGGTATGCCATAAACCAGCGTTCGTCGAACCTCGCATAATGTATTAATACTCGTTATTTGAGGCTGAAATCGAATAGCATAACTGCTGAAATGATCTCGGGCGCGTGATATAAAAATTGGGAGAAAAAGAAACAGGGTCCGTTACGACTTCCTGAACGGCTCAAATTAAAGTGTATAATACACTGTTTTTCGGGATTCCAGGGTCCCGGAACAAAATTCTCCGGATATCACATAGAAAGTTCCTCGGCTCTGATAAAGTGGCCACACAAAATTTGAGTAGCAACGGAAGACATTTGGGGGTGCCGGTATGCCATAAACCAGCATTCGTCAAACCTCTTGAAAAATGTATTAATACTCGTTATTTGAGGCTGAAATCGAATAGGTTAACTACTGAAATGATCTCGGACGCGTGATAGAAAACCCGGGAGAAAAAGAAACAGGGTCCGGTACGACCTCTCGAACGGCTCAAATTGAAGTGTATAATACACGATTTTTCGGGATTCCAGGGTCCCGTAACAAAATTCTCCAGAAATCACACAAAAAGATCCTCGGGTCAGATAAAGCGACCACACAAAATTTGAGTAGCAACGAAAGACATTTGGGGGTGCCGGTATGCCATAAACCAGCATCCGTCGAACCTCACATAATCGTGAATAATGTATTAATACTCGTTATTTGAGGCTCAAATCGAATAGGTTAACTACTGAAATGATCTCGAACGTCGCATGATAGAAAAATTGGAGAAAGAGAAACAGGGTCCGTTAGGACCTCCTAAACGGCTCAAACTAAAGTGTATAATACACGGTTTTTCGGGATTCCAGGGTCCCGAAACAAAATTCTCCGGAAATCACATAGAAAGTTCCTCGGCTCTGATAAAGTGGCCCACAAAATTTGAGTAGCAAAGGAAGACATTTGGGGGAACCGGTATGCCATAAACCAGCATTTGTCGAACCTTAGATAATCGTGAAAAATGTATTAATACTCGTTATTTGTGGCTGAAATCGAATAGGTTAACTCCTGAAATGACCTCGGACGCGTGATAGAAAAACCGGGAGAAAAAGAAACATGGTCGGGTACGACCTCCAGAACGGCTCAAGTTAAAGTGCATAATACACGATTTTTCGGGATTCCAAGGTCCCATAAAAAAATTCTCCAGAAATCACACAAAAAGATCCTCGGGTCAGATAAAGCGACCACACAAAATTTGAGTAGCAACGGAAGACATTTGGGGGTGCCGGTATGCCATAAACTAACATTCGTCGAACCTTGGATAATCGTGAATAATGTATTAATACTCGTTATTTGAGACTGAAATCGAATAGGTTAACTACTGAAATGATCTCGGACGACGCGTGCTAGGAAAATTGGAGAAAAAGAAACAGGGTCCGTTACGACCTCCAGAACGGCTTAAACTGAAGTGTCCCGGAACTAAATTCTCAGGAAATCACATAGAAAGTTCCTCGGCTCTGATAAAGTAGCCACAAAGTTCTCCAGAAATCACACCAAAAGATCCTCGGGTCAGATAAAGCGACCACACAAAATTTGAGTAGAAACGGAAGACATTTGGGGGTGCCGGTATGCCATAAAACAGCATTCGCCGAACCTTACATAATTGTGAATAATGTATTAATACTCTTTATTTGAGACTGAAATCGAATAGGTTAACTACTGAAATGATCTCGGACGACGCGTGATAGAAAAATTGGAGAAAAAGAAACAGGGTCCGTTACGACCTCCAGAACGGCTTAAATTGAAGTGTATAATACACGGTTTTTCGGGATTCCAGGGTCCCGGAACAAAATTTTCCGGAAATCACATAGAAAGTTTCTCGGCCCTGATAAAGTGGCCACACAAAATTTGAGTAGCAACGGAAGACATTTGGGCGTACCGGTATGCCATAAACCAGCATTCGTCGAACCTTAGATAATCGTGAAAAATGTATTAATACTCGTTATTTGAGGCTGAAATCGAATAGGTTAACTCCTGAAATGACATCGGACGCGTGATAGAAAAACCGGGAGAAAAAGAAACAGAGTCCGGTACGACCTCCCGAACGGCTCAAATTGAAGTTTATAAATACACGATTGTTCGGGATTCCAGGGTCCCGTAACAAAATTCTCCAGAAATCACACAAAAAGATCCTCGGGTCAGATAAAGCGACCACACAAAATTTGAGTAGCAACGGAAGACATTTGGGGGTGTCGGTATGCCATAAACCAGCATTCGTCGAACCTTACATAATCGTGAATAATGTATTAATACTCGTTATTTGAGACTGAAATCGAATAGCTTAGGTTAACTACTGAAATGATCTCGGACGACGCGTGATAGAAAAATTGGAGAAAAAGAAACAGGGTCCGTTACGACCTCCAGAACGACTTAAATTGAAGTGTATAATACACGGTTTTTCGGGATTCCAGGGTCCCGGAATAAAATTCTCCGGAAATCACATAGAAAGTTCCCCAGCTCTGATAAAGTGGCAACACAAAATTTGAGTAGCAACGGAAGACATTTGGGGGTACCGGTATGCCATAAACCAGCATTCATCAAACCTTAGATAATTGTGAAAAATGTATTAATACTCGTTATTTGAGGCCGAAACCGAATAGATTAACTCCTGAAATGACCTCGGACGCGTGATAGAAAAACCGGGAGAAAAAGAAACAGGGTCCGGTACGACCACCCGAACGGCTCAAATTGAAGTGTATAATACACGATTTTTCGGGATTCCAGGGTCCCGTAACAAAATTCTCCAGAAATCACACAAAAAGATCCTCGGGTCAGATAAAGCGACCACTGTGGACAGCGGGCCGCCCACGGGGGCGCTTGGTGAGAAACGAGGGACAAACGTTTGCATTTTGTATGGAGTCGCCACCAATTTTTATGGGAAATTGGAACCGTTCGAATACCTCGTGTCATGTCAAGACACAAAGTAGTGACATGAACACTAAGCAATCGTTACCCTTAGCATTCTATGTCTAGAATGACTCTCGTGGATGCCAATGAACACGGGTGCTCACGGAGATCTGGAGTAAGGGGTGAGGGTACGTATTAGGAAGCTCTTTTGATCGAACACCTAATCCCGCCCGCCTCGATAGCGGCCTCTACTAATGATTAGGGAGTTTATTCGTACTCGATATATCGTCGGCTATATGCATGCAATGCAACATCCATTGTTTTGATCCTAGCATGTGAAGATTAGACTAAGTCGGTTGACACGTAATTTAGCATACAATTGGGGTCGAAGTTGGATTTAATGTTCGTTTACATGTGAAAGCATACAAATGAAAGAAATACAATAAAAGAAATACAATAATGAAAATTACATTAATTACATTGGAATAGGCGATTTATGTCGAAAATACCTTTAAAACGGATAATTTGAGAAAAAGAAATAAAAGAATAAAAGAAATAAATAAATAAATTAAACGAACAGGAATTTAGCGATAATACGGATATTAGTTAATTGATTACGTAGGCTAAATAAACTAGGTCAAAGCAGAAAGGAGTTCAGAGACAGAACTCAACTGGAACAATAGCAGTGAGCTGCGCCCTGCTGAAGAGCGCGGCGATTCTTTGCGTCATTCAAGGGTGAGTTGGGCAGTAATGGCCGAACCGCAAATCGTTAATGTTAATTGATAAATTTAATGGATCGATTGATGATATTACTCGGATGAAAGTGATTTAATGGATTAATTACATATGAAGGGGTCATAAAAGCAATAAAACATGAATGAGACGGAATTAAACGGATTAATTACATGAAGGGACGATGTTAATGAATGAGATTAATAAACAACTAAACAAACTAATTAATTGATTAGACTAAACATAATGAATATGACGAATTAACAATGAATATGGATGCAAAATATATCAAAGATAAATTCCAGAAACTCAATATGACGAAATTGAATCTCTAAAACCCGAGTTGAATATTAATGACGAAAACCCGCAAATATTGATTACTTGAGATTTAAGTCGGATTTATGATGATTAAAGCATGTGAATTAATGATGATGAATATATACATGTGAATTATATGCTATCATGCGAACGAATTATTAAAGACAAACAGAAACAAATAGACAAACACGAATCACAGAGGACGGAGGAAGAAGAAAAGAAGCAGGAACTGCGGCAGCCTCACGAAGAGGCGCAGCAGGAACTGCGCTCTTTCGAAGAGGCGCAGCAGTTGCTGCGTCTTTTCTCGACGTCTGTCTACTGGAAATCCGCAAAAAACAGGTTTTTAAAGACGGTTTTAGAAATCGGTTTTAATTAGATGTTTTCGACATAAACCTTACAACGATGAATAAATAATTAAAATACAATAAATAAAGAGAATTATACACCCTCAGACTTACATGTTGACGGAACGAGACGAACTAAGTATCGACTAGTGAATGCTCGACGCGAATGCAATGAAAGAGTGCCCTCGTAAGAGGAAAACGATTGATTAATTAAGATTGATTAGATTGATTAAGTGTAGTTGGTCAAATTGGTCGGTCATGCAACGGAGAGGCTGGTACCCGGAAAGATCCGAGCTAACGTGGTCGGAAGTCCAAGCACGTAGGCGCCAATTAGTAAGAACGAAGTCTAGAATGCAAAGGGAGAAGAGAAGGGCGGACACTCGCGTGAGAAATATGAGGAGCGAAAGCTCCTATTTATACTAATCACACGGAGGAATAGGGTTTCGGAGACTCTTTGGAAGTGAATCTCGGAAAGATATAAAAAAGATACGTAAATCATGCAAAGAAGGGCCTGGGAAGAGGCGCGGCAGCCCATCTGCGTCCCTTGGAAGAGGCGCAAAGACTGCTGCGTCTATTCCCAGGAGGTTTCCTCCTGCTGAAGAAAGATTTTCGTGTTTGAGTTATGGTAGGACGGAAATAATTCGATTATCTTTTGAATATTACGGAATATTATTTGCCAAAAGATAAAATTTGTGAAATATGGAATAGAAATATCCGGAACATTCCAGAACATTCTGACTCGGGATTTAACAGCTATCGAGAAAATGGAGACGGTTTTTGACCCGGACCGAATGTACTCTAATTAATTATCGCCAAAACGACCGTATCCGGACGTAGATGACAACTAAGAGGTTGACATTAATATTTGAGCAAACACTTGACGATAATCTTACGAACTGTCACAAATCGTTCCGCGAATCAAACATGCGGCCCAATCATCACCGGGTGGTTTGCGGGAGGTGCGAAACGAGGTGTCTCTGAGCCCCCACTTTGACCGAGGCTTGGACAAGGCGAAAGTCAAAGTATAGCCATCAGGTCAATCGAAGATTACAACCTGACGACTATGGCGACGCGAGGCGGCTCAAGGGGTCTGAACCAAGGACCTGTCGTCGGGAACATTTTAGAGTCTGTCGACTATCGGGGAGGGTCGTTTAAAGTCCATTAGACTACGTAAGGAGGCTCGCCAGCCATAAGAAGAGACCATACCTGAGACTTCTTTCTCGAGATGCTTCCGGAGGTGCGTAGGAGCTAAGGGTAAGCGTAGGAGCTAAGGGTAAGACCTAAAAGATATATAAGGATTGTGCTAGGGTATGGGGCCCTAAAGGAAAGCATTGACGGGAAGGAGGCCAAATATAAGTTCAACCTAAAGTGGCTAAGGTTTGGGTATAGGAACTTTGGGAGAACGACACCCTGTCGAACTCCGCAGGGAAACACAAAATATAGTGAAAGCAGCAGGACGTCGGTAGAAACTGCTGGGGAATCCGCTTGTGTTGGTCTCAAACGAACTCTGGCAAAAATTGAGGTTGAATCTGCTTGCGTCGGTCTCAAGCGAACTCTTGACTAGGAACATCTTGATCGTCATGGCAGAAATCTTGAGTGAGCAGTAATGCAAAATACTGCTGCGCTGGACAAAATAAATTGAGCAATACTGCAAAATACTGCTGCGCCGGATAAAATGATTTTGGACAATACTGCAAAATACTGTCGCGTAGGATAAAACGCGGGCCAGAACGAAAGAAAATCGTCGAAACGGGCCAAAAGAATATAATAGCATTGAAGAAGAGGCGCACCAAAGATGGGCCCACAAATAACGAACCCATAACGAATTTTTGAAAATTCGTATGGAGGGAACGTGAGGAAGAGGCGCAGCAAGAGCTGCGTCCCTTGGAAGAGGCGCAAAGACTGCTGCGTCTTTTCCCCAATTTGGCAATTTCCGCGTAAAAACGCGAAATCAGAAGGTTTATTTTCATTATTTCGAAACACATTTCTTTCAATTTCTCTCTCAAATCTTCACCATTTTCGTCGAGGTTGGATTCAAAAGCTTGCTTGAAATATGACTAATCGAGGTATGTGTCTTAATCTTGCATTAATCATCCGTATTTGTCGAATTTTGAGCCGCGAATTCTAGGGTTTTCAACCCATTTGATCGAAAATTTGGGGCTTTTCCCCCAAATGGATTTGTTTTGCCAAATTGATGCTAGAAATGGATAGTAGGCAATGTTAGGAACATAACCATGTATTTGCTTTGAATTTTCATCGAGTTTTGAGCCCTTGAGCGAATTTTGAGACAGTTTCTGGTGAATGAAGTAAATTGCTTCGAAAATAGCCTTAGGATTACCCATTGGCGGCGAAACTTGATATTTGGGACCCTTGGAGGATGGGTAAACTTTCTGCCATCTCGAAATTTTGGTTTATGACAACTTTTTCGGGGCACCTTTCTAGGGCATAATCGCCGTTATAACGAAATGCTGCCGAATTTTCGACTCGAACCCGGAACTAGGCTTTGACTTGGACTTGACTTTGACCCAATTTATCACATGAGCGATTGGATTGGCGGGAATATGGCCAAAGATGGCCAGAAAGGGCGGTTTTCAGGGCTTTGGAGGCTCGAAAACTCCTTAACAAAGGCTTGTCGTCATGTGACGCGGCCTAAATTTACTTTAACGTTGCAGGTGATGAGGCCTCTACTTCTGGGAGGACTCCCATGGAGATAGACGTCGCTGCTGTTGAGGAGGCTTTAGAGCAGGCTTTCACCGACGCGGTGATGGCCACTGGAGACGAGGCACACGAGGAGGAGGCCGAGGAGGAGGCTCGAGAGGCCAACGTCGGCGAGGAGGTCGTCGGTGAGGGGAGCTCTGCGTGGCCGAGACACGGGAGAGTAGGCACCTTGTGTGGGCTGCAGAGGGTCACCTGTCCTACAGGACGGTGAAGAGCTTGGTAAATAAGAATTTACTACTCATTACCTATTCTCTTTCATTCTTTTTGTCCAAACTTCTTGCAAATTTCCATTCAAAACTAAAGATAGCCTTGTTTCAAATCATTATAGGAGGCCGGGAACATCAGGTCGTTCTCGGGTTACAAGACAGCGATGGAGCACTACGAGCGGCTGTCGGCGGAGGAGAGGGCCATGATCGAGCGCGGAGCGTTCGGTCCTCTGGTTCAGGTCTGGAGGGATATCGTGAAGAGGAAGTTGCGGGCCAACCTTAGCCTGGTCCGCGCTTTCTTGGATCGATTCTGGGATACGACTTCCACGTTTCACCTGCCTTTTGGTGAGGTGGGAGTTACTCTGGAGGATTACGGCATGATTTCTGGACTGCCGTGCGGGACCGAGGAGATGGTGTGGCCGGAGACTGCTATGAGAGCGGATTCGGCCGAGGCGAGGAGGTTGATCGGCTGGAACTTGTCGCCGAAGGCTGTTGCAGTGCCGGGCTTGGTACCCAGTACCTACGTCCGAGACTACTTTGCGGGGAAGACCCCGGTGTCGGTGACGATCGATGGGAGGGAGACTGCTCCTCCTCCTTGTACAGCTGAGCAGAGGGCTCGTCTGTGGCTTTGGTGGTTCCTGTCTTCGATTTACCTCGGAGACAAGGGCGAGAGGCTATCGACGAAGCTTCTTCCCTTTCTTTCTGACCTGAGTTCCCTAGGGCGTTGGGACTGGGTCACTGCTGGTTTTGCGGTCCTCATCCGCTTCATGAGGGCCATGGTTCGTCCGGAGTTGATGGAGAAGGGGACTTCTCCTGGCGCTGTCGGACCTGGACTACTGTTGGAGGTATGAACCTTCCAAAGCAAATTCCTTTCTTTATTGAAATACGAAAGATCGTCATTAATTATTTTGTTTTACAGGCATGGGTGTATTCTTACTTCCCGAGTCTCGCGCCGAAGAGGACAGAGCCGCTGGAGAAGGCCTATCCCGTGGTGAGGGATTGGGTGATGTGCAGGACGAAGAGCAAGCGCTCTTCTCACAATGTCTACCGGCGGGATGTGAACGCCCTTCAGCTGAGCAGCGTGAGTATCCCACTCGTATTCATATTTCATGTCCTTTGCTTCCACTTGATCATAGAAATGATCTTTGCCTTTATATTGTCGCAGTGGGTGCCCAGACCTTGGGCGGAGTATGCTAGAGCGCCTCCTTTTGTTGCTGAGGTCCTTCGACCTAGGAGAGCCCGAGTCATTCTTTGTTGTGGACGTCGATGGGTCTGTGTGGTATCCGGGCGAGCGTTTGGCTCGTCGGTGCTCTCGGGCGCGTTGACGGTTCCCATTGATCCTCCGAGGACGATGTTCAGGGAGCCTACCGAGGCCGACAGGAGGCGGACTGGGCGGTGCTAGTGGCGACGACCTTCTTCGCCTGGCGAGGACTACTCAGCGTTCCTTTACGGGAGGTTGGCGTACTGGCCAGTAGTGGTGAGTATCCTTTACTTTTCTTGATTTGATTTCGAGAATTACGATGAAAGATCATCGGTTGATGAGAGCTATTTGTCTTTGTAGGAGGTCGAGGCGGCGGGCATCGAGCCCCCAGTGTACCCCGAGACTCTTGAGTACACTGACGCGACTGGGAGGACGACGATCTCCGAGTTGCGTGACTTTGACGTAGCTGTGACGGATGCTGGCCTAGACGACTTGCAGCATCTGATTCGGAGGGTGAGTCCTCGATTTGTATGACTTTTGTGTAAGAACACATTTGATTGAACTTGTTCACCTTACTGAGAATTCTTTTGAAATGCAGGTCGCGCCATCTCGGTTTGTGGCACTTTGGAGGGTGGCCAACCGGCTACGAGCTACCGCCATCGAGGCACTCGTCGGTGGTCGGGGTCGTCAGGTACGAACCTCGTTTGCTTTCTTTTGATTTTTGATTTTCAGTTTTGTTTGAGTTGATTGATATGAGCCAATTTGTTATTTACAGGGTGACCGCGAGCTGGAGCGAGAGTTGGCCCAGTCTCGGGAGGAGACGGCTCGCTTGTCGAGGGAGCTCGAGTTTCGGGACGCCGAGATTGCTGCTCTTATGGCGAGGGTTGCTGAGTTGGAGGGTGTCCCTCAGTAGTTTGGCATAGTTTTGTAGACTTGTACATTTGGACATTTGATTTTGAACATTTTCGGACTTGTTTGGGGCGCAAGCCCCCAGTTTGCTTGGACTTTGGATTTGGTTCGGGGCGCAAGCCCCCAGTTTGCTTGTACATTTGTATATATGATGGCCTGAGTGCCTTTGCTGCTGGGTTGTGTCGCTTGTACCTGCAGGTTATCTCTTGAACAGGTTTGGTAGACGACGGTTTACGCCGTCATGATGTTGAAATTCACATGGAAATCACGCAAAACATACATTTTATACACATAAGGTCTTAATTAGCGCAAAAAGAGACTCAAAGGATACAAAAATGCAAAAAATGCAAAAATTTGCAAAAATTTTGACGGAAATGACCGGACGGTAGGGAGGGTTACCCCTAAAAAAAAAGAAAAAGAGAAATCTATAAGTGTAGAAATGAAAATGTTGAAATTTGTTAAAAAAAACAAAAGAAAATGAATTCCTAAAAAAATGAAATTAGAATGAAATGAAATTTATTTCCTAAAAATAAATAAATGAATTAGAATAATAAAATAAAAAGGTGCGATAAAAATGGCGAGTGTGTCGACGTCGCCTCGAAATGCGTGCCCGCGAATTCAGGAAGTTTGAAACATGGTAAACTGCTCGTATTTACCAAAATAAAATCCCGTAGGAATAGGAAATTATTCGCTATAGAATTAGGAAAGATCCAAACGCGGAAATCACAGAGAGTGAGCTGGGGAAGAGCGCGCAGCATGAGCTGCGTCGCTTTGAATAGGCGCAGCAGGAGCTGCGCCTGTTCCCAAGTTTGTCTCTCCTGGCGGATTTTGGAAACAGCAATTAGTATAAATAGAAGCGTCGACGAAGCTTTAAATCATATAATTCTTCCGTCTTTTCTCCGTTAATCTCATAAAAGCTCCCAAAATAAATTTTCAAGAGAAAATTTGTCATCATGAACACTTTGGAGGTCCGCTTGAAGGAATGGACCAATGAATTTTCGAATGTCGAGAAGCACGATATGGGTGCTCATAACCTTGGGTCTCTATTGAGTTTGAAACTCATTAAGGTGGTGAAACCGTTCTTGGATGCTTGTCTTGACTACTGGGACCCAAATTGTCATGTTTTCGCGTTCCCAGGTGGTGACATTTGTCCTTTTCCGGAGGAAATTGCTGCTATTGGTGGGTGGGATCCCGAGCACTTACCCGCTATTCCTTCCACTTCACAAGGGTATAAGAGCAAATTCAGAGACTTGCTTGGATTGACTAGACTCGAGGTGGATCGCTTGGTTACCCCGAAGGGCGTGAGAATCTTTGGACTTTGTAGACCGATTCATCAACGAGCCGACCCCACGTCTCTTATGTTTTGGGAGGAGAGCCTTTGGCTTCTGTTTGCTGCATGTGTATGTCTTTCATGGACACGTTGATGAAGATTGCGGGGTGATCCCCGTCTTTTGGGTTTTATCGAGCAAATGGAGCTGCGCAGGAGCCCAGCTTGCTTGTGCTTAGGGGAGATCATCTTGGGTTTGGATAATAGGAAATCCAACCGCGATCCGCCATTTCGGGAGTCCGTCATCCTACGGAGTAAAAGACACTTTTTTTTTTTTTTTTTTTTTTTTTTTTTTTTTTTTTTTTTTTTTTTTTTTTTTTTTTTGTTTTTGTTTTTTTTTTTTTTTTTTTTTTTTTTTTTTCGTTTTTTTCGTTTTTTTTTTTGTTTTTTTTTTTGTTTTTTTTTTGTTTTTTTTTTTTTTTTTTTTTTTTTTTTTTTTTGTTTTTTTTTTCGTGTGTCTAATACCTGCTTTTGGTAGGTTTGGCTTATGGAACGGCTCCGACTGCTCGAGCCCCCAGTTCATGCACTTTCCTATCACTCCCGTATGATTGCGATGAGGACGCGGCTGTACATGGTGGACTTCACTCGGGTTTGTGACTATTGGAAGAACAAGCTGAAGAATGATGATGGCCCGTTGATTAGGTGGGTCGTACCATGGTGGCACCTCAAGTCTGTTACTGGGGTGTCTTCTTTGGATCCCACTAGGTCCGTGCGTATTCCGGGATTGGAGTTCATGGTATGCATTTTTCCGGAAAGATTGATGAGGCAAGTCGGGCTGAAGCAGACCATCCCGAGGCTTGATACCGTTCCACAGACTGCTGTAGCGCTTACCACCGAGAGCCGAAGGGAGTGGGCTATCAAATGGGCCCAAAGGAACATGTGGTTCTTGAGCTTCTCCGCCAATGCTTTGTGGGTGTCGGATTCCTATCTGAGGTGGAGAAAGGCTGCAACTTCGGAAGAACACGAGAGATCGAGGAAACGCGAGCACGTTGACTACAAGGTGCGCGAGGAGAGAAAAAGAAGGAGAAGCATCGACGTGAAGGAGAAGAAGAAGCTGGATTTCAGGTCGTTCATCCTTCGAAGAAATCAAAGACTACTCCTGTTACGGAAGTGGTGGTTGGCAAGAATGGAAGAGTCAGGCCTCGAGAAAGACCGTTGGTGATTAGGTCTGAAGTGGTGCAAGAGCGCCCGGCCCGAGGTCGTGACAAGAAGTATGACAAGAATGACAAGGGCAAAGGGAAGATGGAAGAATAGCCCGAGTCTTTGTTTATTATTTGAGTATTATTATTATTGTTGTAATAAAAGGAGGGATTTTTAGAATCCTAGCCTATTCTATTTATTATGTATCGTCTTATTATTATTAGAAAATGAATGGAATAAAAAAGGTTAAATGGTTATGAAACCGTTGTGATTTTCTTTTATTTATTCTTGTCGAATTTCAGATGCAATGCAAATGTCCTTCTATTTACATTTTAGGTATAATGGGTTGAATCCCGTGAAGGATTGCCTACGTATTCACTTAGAAAGCGAAATCAAACCCTTGCGCGTAGTTCGAGTAAATGTAAAAGAATAATTGTTCGAAGCAAGAGCTTGTAATGAACATAGAAAATAAGCATGAGCTTTTGCTTGTTCTCAAGGTGCGAATTTAGTTTATTTGACGATATGAGGATGACAATCTTGTCAAAATGCAAGAGCATAGTGACACTTAGCTTATTTCAGCTTGGCCAGGGCCGTTTATTTAGTGCCACAAGAGCGACACATGGGTTTACGCGAGGCGCGTTTTTGTCCTATTCTAGGCATAGTATCGTTTCAGTTGGTCAAGGTTTGTGGGGTTCGAAAACTCATTCCCGTCTAGGTCTGTGATCCTAACCGCACCCCCTGGAAGTATGGATTTGACTAGGTATGGTCCGGCCCAATTAGGTTTGAATTTTCCCCTTGGGTCGACAGGTAAAAGAGCTCTAACCGATTTGAGTACTAAGTCTCCTTCTTTGATGTTTCTTGGCCTAACTCTTTTTTTAAAAGCTCGTTTGATACGTGCTTGATATGTTTGGACATTGTGTAAGGCGCGTAGCCTACGTTCATCCAGGAGGATGAGTTCTTCATATCTATCCCTCTTCCAATCGGCTTCAAGGATTTGGCTTTCGAGTAGAATACGCAAGGATGGTATTTCTAGCTCGACTGGTTGTACGGCCTCCATGCCGTAGGTCAAATAGAAAGGAGTAGCCCCAGTGGGTGTCCTAACTGATGTACGATATCCCCATAAAGCAAAGGGTATCTTGCTTGGCCAATCTCTGTAGTTGTCAGTCATTTTCGTGAGAATTGTGACAACGTTCTTGTTTGCCGCCTCTACCGCGCCGTTAGTCTGTGGTCTGTAGGGCGAAGAGTGGTGATGCTTAATCTTATATTTGGCTAGCAATTGCTCGGTTTCGGCTTGGAAGTGTGACCCGTTATCACCGATGATCTCTATGTGGGCAACCATATCGACGAGATGATGTTGTTTTGTATGAATTTTGCCACATTTTTAGCCGTAAGAGCAGTGTAGGAAGCCGCTTCTACCCATTTGGTGAAATAGTCAATCGCTACTAGAATGAAACAGTGACCTCCTGTTCCGGCTGGGGTTATCTTCTCGATTATGTCAATTCCCCATGCGGAAAATGGCCAAGGAGATGTCATCGTGTATAGCAACGAAGGAGGGACGTGTTGTACATTCCCGAAGATTTGACAATTGTGGCAATGTCTCACGTATTTGATGCAATCGGATTCCATGGTGGTCCAATAATACCCTAAACGTGTGATTTTCTTTGCCATCATGGGCCCGCTCATGTGAGGACCGCATTCTCCGTCGTGGACTTCTTCCATCACCTTTCGTGCCTGTGAATGATCAAGGCAACGTAAGATTACACCAAGAGGTGTTCTTTTGTATAATTCTCCTTGCATGAGGATGTATTGGGAAGCTAATAGGCGTATAGCACGTTGTCCCCTTTTGTCCATATCTGGTGGATAGGTACCATTGAGCTTGAAATTCAGGATCGCTTGGAACCAGGGTTCCTGCGCGATTTCTTCTTCATCGGTGATTTGATGGACATAAGCCGGTTCCGATCGTCGTTCGATGCACAAAGGCATTTCCACCATGTGATCTGGTATACTTATCAAAGATGCAAGTTTCGCAAGAGCGTCTGCAAATTGATTTTCCTCTCGAGGTAGGTGTAAGTAGGTTACGTGATCGAAGAATTGAGCCACTTGGTCTATTCTAGCTTGATAGGGTGCGAGGCTTTCGCTTCGGATTTTCCAAGATCCTGTAACTTGATTGATGATGGTGATGAATCACCATGTACTCGGAGGTTTTGATTCCTAAGCTTACTGCCGCTTGTAATCCGATGAGACAAGCTTCATACTCTGCGGCGTTGTTTGTCACCTCGAAGTCGAGTTTGACAAAGAATCGGTGTATGCTCACCTTCGGGAGAAATGAGCAACACTCCTATTCCGAATCCTCTTAAATTTGACGCTCCATCAAAGTATAGATCCCAAGAGTCCACGTCTGTTTGAAGTATGTCCTCGTCGGGAAATGACCAAGTATCTATGGTTTGCGCGTCGTTGATAGGATTTTCTGCGAAGAATTCGGCGACGGCGCGACCTTTTATGACTTTCAGTGGGACATATTTGAGGTCGAATTCTGAGAGCATCAGAGTCCATCTTGCTAGACGTCCGTTGAGAACGGGTTTCTCGAAGAGGTATTTGACTGGATCCATTTTGGAATATATCTTGACGGAGTAGCTAAGCATGTAGTGACGTAGCTTCTTCGTCGCCCACACAAGAGCGAGGCATGTCTTTTCGAGTTGCGAGTATTTGCACTCATATTCCAAGAACTTCTTACTTAGATAGTAAATAGCTCTTTCTTCACTTCCTACTGATTTGAGCCAAAGATAGCACCCATGGCGTTTCGATTCTTGTGAGATATAAACCAAGAGGTTGATCTCGTTGTGGTGGCATGAGCACTGGTGGTTTAGCCAATATCTCTTTTATTCGGTCAAACGCCTTTTGACAATTATCATCCCACATGGTGTGGTCTGTTTTCTTGAGTTTCTTGAAGATAGGCTCGCAAATCATGGTAAGTTTCGATATGAATCGACTTATGTATTGTACCTTTCCCAGGAATCCCCTGATTTCTTTTTCTGTTTGAGGTTGTGGCATTTCGATCAGAGCTTTGATTTTCGAGGGATCTATTTCTATACCGCGTTGGCTGACGACATATCCCAGGAGTTTTCCGGATGTTACCCCAAATGTGCATTTCTGAGGATTGAGTCTCATGTTGTACTTTCGTAGCCTTGCGAAGAACTTGCGAAGGTTTGCAATATGTCCTTCTCTTTCTTTGGATTTGACGATCATGTCATCTACATATACCTCAACTTCTTTGTGCATCATGTCATGTAGGAGTGTAGTCGCGGTGCGTTGGTATGTAGCTCCGGCGTTGATCAATCCGAATGGCATTACTGTATAGCAATATGTTCCCCATTGGGTGACGAAAGCGGTCTTGTGCATATCCTCCATGGCCATCTTGATTTGGTTATATCCCGCATATCCATCCATGAAGGATAATAATGCGTGGTCTGCAGTATTATCCACCAATATGTCAATGTGAGGTAGAGGGAAGTCATCTTTTGGACTTGCTTTGTTTAAGTCCCTGAAGTCAACACAAACACGGATTCTCCCATCCTTTTTGGGCACAGGTACTATGTTAGCTACCCAGTCAGAGTACTCGGAAACTTTGATGAACCCGGCTTTGAATTGTTTATCAACTTCTTCCTTAATCTTTAGAGCCCATTCTATCCTCATTCGTCGAAGCTTCTGTTTCACAGGTTTGAAACCCGGTTTAATAGGAATCCTATGTTCGGCGATATCCCTGTCGATCCCTGGCATGTCTTTGTAGGACCAAGCGAAAACGTCTTTGAATTCATTTAGGAGGTCTATGAAATCGGCCCTTTCGGTAGAGCTCAAGGTAGTCCTTATCCTAAGTTCTTTGGGTTCTGATTCGGTTCCTACGTTGATTGGTTCGGTGTCCTCTATTACTGGTCCCCCTTCCCCTTCCTGTAATATTTCTTTGGCTACGTAGGGAGGTATTTCGGTCAAGTCTGGGTCTTGGTCATCCTCAGTATCATCATAAACAGAATTGCACTCGAAAGAACACAGAGAGTAAGAGTAACCCGATTTATTCATATTAAGATTTGAGTAAAGTTGAAACAAAGAAGCCAACTGATCCATGGTCACGGCGGCAAGGGAACGATGGTGGGGCATTTCCCGAACTACTGTGACTACTCGAGGCTAAGCTAGGAGAAACGAGGGGAGTGGGGATGACAACAGGAGTAGACTCTCTAATGACTTCTCTAGACTCCGACTCTGACTCCGACTCCGACTCCGATTCGAACTCGTCGTCTTCTAGTTCTCCTTTGAACATCTCTCCTTCTCCAGTAGTGAGCTTGAAGAGTCTTCCTTGGTTGTTGGTCCATTTGATAGATTTTCTCCATCCTTTCCGCTTTGCTTTGTGTCGGTTTACGTGATTAACGCGGTGGGGTTGAAGCGATCGTCTTGAAGTATCATAGTAATGATCTCATCCTGCGCGGCCCTAATGAATCGGTCCTCTCCAAACAAGAGGCTAACAGCTTGTTCGTCGAAGCAAGGTGCTTGACGGGTTTTGACGGTAGGAACCGTTTCGGGAGGAATGAAGTAGCAATCGTGAAAGATCTCGATTCCGGCTAACTTCCTCTCAAGATAATGCCAAGGTTCGGGAAATCCATGGAAGAGTTCTGAACTTCCTTCTTGAACGAAGTACCCATTTAGAGTGGGGAGATATGGTCTCATTTGGACTCCCACGTACTTGCGATTTTGGACTTGAGCGAGCATTTCGAGAACTTCTTCAGCTGTGGGTTTGTATCCTAGTCCAAGTGGTATCCTTGTCGAGTTGCCTTTCTTGTATGGTGCGAAGGTGTTCTTCCGAATTGGGTTCAAAGGCATTCCGGGAAGTATCCCGAGACTTGAGTATGTGGTTGACCACCAAGTTGGAGTAGGGATTATAGTATAAGGGTGCCAACTCACTTTCTATGACGCTCACACTTTGGAAGCCCCCAAGTTCGTATATGGGATCCGCAAGGACTTGGTTGTTTGATTGCTTCTCAATTATCGCCTTGATGGGTGACGAAGTGATCGTCACGACTTTGCCATTTAGTGGGATCTTGATCTTTTGATGGAGGGTGGATGTTACCGCTTTGGAAGCGTGAATCCAAGGCCTTCCCAAAAGTATGTTGAATGAAGCTTCGATGTCTACTATTTGGAAATTAGCCTTTCGCTCGATTGGTCCCGTGGCTATGGTTAGGCTAGCAAGTCCAACCACTTTTCGTCGTGTACCGTCATATGCACGTACACCTTGATTGGTGGGAGTCCAATCCGACTCCTTCATGCCTAGTTTGTATCTTTGTTTTGAGGGGTATGCGTTGACCGCGGAGCCATCATCTACCAAAGTCATTGGCACGTTCTTCTTCGACGGATGTGATGATGTATAGAGCAAGGTTGTGACTAGCGCCAAAAGGTGGCAAGTCTTCGTCTGAGAAAGTAATAGGATTACTTAGCCTCGGTGGTTCTTGGAAGACCAAGTTGACTACATCTTCAAGAGTGGAGTTATGTGCTACATTCAATTTGGCCAAAGCTTGCAGTAAAGCTTGGCGATGCGGAAATGAGCTTGACACTAGTTGCCAGACTGAAAGATCAGCCTTGGTTTTCTGTAATTGCTTGAGCAAATGATCAGTGGGGTCGTCTTCGTTATCATTTGGCGTGATGACGTTGGTTGGACCGTTTTGAGTAGTGCTTTGATATGGACGACCCGAACGAGTTAGGTGATCCACATCTTGGTCTTCGCCATTTTGGACTATTTCCTTGACTAAGGAGTTTTCAATGAGGTATTCGTCTTCATCGTCATCGGCCCAAACCCCATTGACTGTAGCTAGTTCTTTCATTCTCATGATATTACTTTCTAGTTGTATGATTTGATCGACTAGTCCATCGACCACGGCGACTACTTCTTGCATAGTGGCATTCTGAGAGAAGATCAATGGTACACGTTCTTTAGGTGTTGCATTGGGGTCGCGTAAGGTCGTTACCATGTTTTCTAATTCCCACATTTGTCTATCTACACTCCTTGCCCATGCGATGAAGTCGGAAATGGTAGGGGAGATGGTAGAGTAGAGTCTTTCTTTCTCAATTGCATGAATTTCGTTTTCGGTGGGAGAAATGAGATGTGAGCAATCTAAGGTAGATTCGTCACTTGTAATCACTAGAACTCCAAGAGGATTCTGAGTGTTGTTGGGCTTACCTCCTGTTGGAATTGGAAGTCGACCATCTTCGATCATATCTTGAAGCACGTGTTTTAACTTGTAGCATTTTTCTGTGTCGTGCCCTTTGCCCCTATGGTATTCACAGTAGGAGTTTTCATCCCAGAATTTGGACTTCTTTTCAGGTTCGGGAGTAGGTCCAATGGGTTGGAGTTTACCTTGCTTCATTAGCCTTTTTAGAGCGTTGGAGTATGTATCCCCAAGGTTGGTGAACTTCCTTGGTGGGCTAGTTTTCTTGGATGGCTCGAGAAGGTTTACTTCGTCGGTCTTGCTAGTAGAGCCGTAGGAACGACTTGTGGACCCTTGATATCCTCGACCTACCGTTTTGGACAAGAGTCCTTTGCGGATGTCATCTTCAATTCGTGTCCCTAGTACGGTTAAGTCCTTGAAAGTCTTGATGTTTTGATATCTCAAATGGTTGGCATATATGGGCTTGAGATTATCCACGAACTTTTCCACGAGAGTGGCCTCATCCGGGCGTTCAACTAGTTGAGTACTAGTCTTCCTCCACCTACTTAGGAAGTTGGTGAATCCTTCTTTGTCATTTTGGGTAAGAACCTCTAGGGTACGCATGTTGACTTGGATCTCGGCATTATCCGCGTATTGTTTCGAGAATTCGATCGCGGCGTCTTCCCAAGTAGCGACCTTTTTGTGATCCAAAGTGTAGAACCATTGCTTCGGAATGGTGTCAAGAGATGAAGGAAAGATCCTTAAGAACATCTCGGGTTTGATGCCTTTGATAGACATGTAGTCCTTGAAGGCGCGGATGTGGTTCAAAGGATTCTCATGTCCTTTAAACTTAGGGATATCCGTCATGCTAAAGTTAGTAGGCAATTTGGAATTGACGGCTTCATACTTGCGATTATTTTCCCTATAGATGTCATCCCCCTTAAGGTACATCAATTGTTCCTCTAGGTATTGGAGTCTTTTCTCAGCTGCGGTTGTCCCTAGGGCAGGATTCTCATCTTTAGACTCGTCATTAGAAAATTGTAGTACTTCACCTTTAAGGGGAGGCAACCTTCCCTCTACATCAAAGATACGGCCTTCGATAAGTTCAAGGCGGTCATAGGTTTGTTCTTGAGTGATTTGCATTTGGGCTATCGCGGCTAGGATTCGATCACTACTTTCTTGAATTTGCTGGAGGTTTGTTTCATCACTTGACCCAGGCATCTTGGAAACTGGATAAGAGATTGGCGACGAATCAAAACACGATCGACCATTCTATCACACTTGCTAAAAGAAGAAAAGTTTTGACTCGTGAAGTGGGTGTGGGCCACTTGTGTTGAGTGAGTTTTGAAGAAAGACAAGGTCTTTGAAAATGTGTGTCCTAGCCAACTGTAGTGTAGTTGCAGGAGTGGACTCGAAGTGAGATTTTGAAATGGGCTTGTGGCCCGAATTTTGACTTGACAAACGGACAGAGTTTTGACCGGATTTTGCGCTAATTGAAGGCCTACTTTTTTTTTTCGAAAATCTTGTTTGAAAATGAGTTTTGATTTTTTTTTTTTTGAAAATTCGTCATGGTTTTGTTTAGAAGTGGTGATCACGTAAGGTTTACACATTTATACAAGCATTATAACGGGATGCTGAGTTCATTTAAAAGGGTTTTGGTTTAAGAGGGTGGGTTGCCATACCGAACCATCAAACCCGAAGTCTGTGGAGAGGCTCGTGCCAAACAAGAGTAAGGCCGATTCCTAGTCCATTTCCTCAAGTAGTGAAGGCCCTTGATACAAACAAGAGTAAACATCATGGTATGGATGACGTCAATCGTTATCCATCCTTAGGCCCAAATAAGAATTAGGACCGTTTAGACGGGACGATTGGTCGAATGGGTTGGGTTGGGCCTAGGAAGGCCGAATAAACGGTCTAGGAAGACCGAGTTATGAAAACCGACAATTGTCTTGTACAAACTTATTCCCTAACCTTGTTCAAGTTTCACCCTAGCTACACGTAAGTGTATGATCCCAGCCGGAATCGCCAAAGCGTGGATGACGGAGCCGCACGGGGCGCTTGGTGAGAAACGAGGGACAAACGTTTGCATTTTGTATGGAGTCGCCACCAATTTTTATGGGAAATTGGAACCGTTCGAATACCTCGTGTCATGTCAAGACACAAAGTAGTGACATGAACACTAAGCAATCGTTACCCTTAGCATTCTATGTCTAGAATGACTCTCGTGGATGCCAATGAACACGGGTGCTCACGGAGATCTGGAGTAAGGGGTGAGGGTACGTATTAGGAAGCTCTTTTGATCGAACACCTAATCCCGCCCGCCTCGATAGCGGCCTCTACTAATGATTATGGAGTTTATTCGTACTCGATATATCGTCGGCTATATGCATGCAAGGCAACATCCATTGTTTTGATCCTAGCATGTGAAGATTAGACTAAGTCGGTTGACACGTAATTTAGCATACAATTGGGGTCGAAGTTGGATTTAATGTTCGTTTACATGTGAAAGCATACAAATGAAAGAAATACAATAAAAGAAATACAATAATGAAAATTACATTAATTACATTGGAATAGGCGATTTATGTCGAAAATACCTTTAAAACGGATAATTTGAGAAAAAGAAATAAAAGAATAAAAGAAATAAATAAATAAATTAAACGAACAGGAATTTAGCGATAATACGGATATTAGTTAATTGATTACGTAGGCTAAATAAACTAGGTCAAAGCAGAAAGGAGTTCAGAGACGAACTCGACTGGAACAGTGCGTGAGCCGCGCCCTGAAAGAGGCGCGGCGATTCTTTGCGTCATTTTCAAGGGTGAGTTCTGGCTGTGAAGCCGGAACTGCAAATCGTTAATGTTAATTGATAAATTTAATGGATCGATTGATGATATTACTCGGATGAAAGTGATTTAATGGATTAATTACATATGAAGGGGTCATAAAAGCAATAAAACATGAATGGGACGGAATTAAACGGATTAATTACATGAAGGGACGATGTTAATGAATGAGATTAATAAACAACTAAACAAACTAATTAATTGATTAGACTAAACATAATGAATATGACGAATTAACAATGAATATGGATGCAAAATATATCAAAGATAAATTCCAGAAACTCAATATGACGAAATTGAATCTCTAAAACCCGAGTTGAATATTAATGACGAAAACCCGCAAATATTGATTACTTGAGATTTAAGTCGGATTTATGATGATTAAAGCATGTGAATTAATGATGATGAATATATACATGTGAATTATATGCTATCATGCGAACGAATTATTAAAGACAAAGCGAAACAAATAGACAAACACGAATCACGAGAGGACGGAGGAAGAAGAAAAGAAGCGAGGAAGCTGCGGCGGCCCTCACGAAGAGCGCGGCAGAGCTGCGCTCTTCGAAAGAGGCGCAGCGATTCTTTGCGTCTTTTCTCGACGTCTGTCTACTGGAAATCCGCAAAAAACAGGTTTTTAAAGACGGTTTTAGAAATCGGTTTTAATTAGATGTTTTCGACATAAACCTTACAACGATGAATAAATAATTAAAATACAATAAATAAAGAGAATTATACACCCTCAGACTTACATGTTGACGGAACGAGACGAACTAAGTATCGACTAGTGAATGCTCGACGCGAATGCAATGAAAGAGTGCCCTTGTAAGAGGAAAACGATTGATTAATTAAGATTGATTAGATTGATTAAGTGTAGTTGACCCCATCACAGACGGGGCGTCGGTAGAAACTGCCGGGAATCAGCTGCGTGGGTCTCAAGCAGACACGGCAGGCTTCCGGGGAGTTGAATCACAGCCAAATCGGTCTCAAACAAACTGCCAGAAGTGTTTTGTGTTAGGAACATACAGATCGTCGATGGGAAAATCTTGAGTGAAGCGATCTTGCCAAATCTCTGGGATATAATGATCTTGAAAACGTGCAAAAAATCACAACTGCGCTTGGATAAATGGGCGGAGCGAAGAAAATCAGCCGAAGCGGACGAAAGAATATAATAGCGTTATTGAAGGCGTTAAAGTCTGTTACAGATACATGAGACTCTGCGAATTTTTGAAAATCCGTATGGAGGAACTTACCAGGAAGAAGCAACAGAAGTGCGTCTCTTGGAAAAGAAAGCGCGGCGCTATATAATCTTCTAATTATTTATTCTGCGTAAAAGCACGCGAACTTGAGAGGATTTGTGTTTGATTGGCCCCGAAACACATTCTTACATTCTCTCCCAAATCTTAACATTTCCGTCAAGGTTTGATTCAAGCAACTTTAATATGACTAATGAGGTGCACATAATGCAATCTGCATTAATCTCCTGTATTGTGTTGAATTTTGGCCCGCAAAGATTTAGGTTTTTGAAACTATTTGATGAAAATTGGGCTTTCCCCAAAATGGTTTGCTGCTTTGCCAATTGTACTAAAAATAGATGAAGTATGCGGTGATCTTAGGAACATAACCATGTTTGTAATTTCTGTCGAGTTTTGACCTTTGGATGAATTTTAGAGCGGGTTTTACAGCCTAGGCCAGTAAATTGCTTCAAAATAGCCTACGGTTGCCATTTGCGATGAAACTTGTGTTGCAGGATCAACGGATGATGCAGGTGGCTTTCTACCATCTTAATTTGGTTTATTATTAACACCAAGGACACCTTTTACACAAATTTTATCATCGCCGTTATAACGAAATCAAATTTTCGACTCGAACAGGAACTAGGTGTGGAAATTTGGACTTGGCACCAGCCCAATTATCCATGAGTGATCGGGTTAGAAGTAGAATCATAACAAAGATCGAAGGAGGCATTGAGACCTTGAGGCTCAAAACCCATAACAAGGCTTATGCCATGCAGTGTGCAGCTGGTGCCCCCATGTTCTGGTGAGTGAGGCTTCTACTTGGGAAGCTCCATGGAGATGTGACGTTATTCACGATTGAGGAGTCCTTTGACGAGGCCATCACGTGCGGTGATGGGCTCAGAAAACAGACTCACGAGGAAGTGTAGGAGGGGAGGAGGCTGAGACGTTAAACCAGGCCGGAGTCGTCTCAGTGAGCTCTACTAAACATTCCAAGACCTGGAGTGACACACAGTGGCAGGCTGGAAGGTCACACAATCTGGAGACGGTGAAAAACAGTAAGCCAGTTGCATATCATTACCTATTCTCTTTCATTCTTTGTCAGACTGCTGGCAATTGACTAAAATAAAAGATAAATATTCAGAGTGTGGGAGGCTGATAACATGGAGTCGTTCTCACAGGTTACCACAGCAATGATGGGCACTCTGACGGCTGTCGGCAGGAGAGAGGGCACGGAGTAGCGCGTGGGCGTTGGTCCTGCGGTTTAGGAGTACAGGAGGGATCGTAAGAAGAGGAGGTCAGTTGCTTGCTCTAGCACAGTCAGCGCTTTCTTGGATCGATTAGGATACGACTTCCACGTTCTCTTCGGTGGGGTGGGAGATTACTCACAGAGTTACGACATGATTCTAGTCTGCAGTGTGGGGCCAAGGGAGATGGTGTGACGGGCCTGTAGGGCGGTTCGGCGGAAAGTACATGAGGTGATCAGTGGAATTCTCAGCAAGAAAATGATGCAGTCTTGGTTTGGTGCCAGCTCGTCAAGAATTCACTGGGAAGTCCCGTGTGTGTCGTGGAGCGCTCCTCCTCCATCTGTCGTGACTCGTCTGTGGCTAGTGGTTCACATCTTGATTTACCTCGGAGACAAGGGCGAAGGCTATCGGCAAACTTCTTCCCCTTTCTTCACGACCTAACAGTTCCCTAGGCGTTGGGGCGGTCATGAGTGGTTTAAGCCTCTCTCCGCTTTATGAGGCCATGGTTAGATCCGGAGTTGATGGAGAAGGGGACTTTACACTAGTATTGCATCCAGACTTTGACTCTCTTTGAAGTGCTGAACTACTTTAGGCCAAAAGTAAATTCCTTTCTTTGTCAAATCCACGAAAGATCGTCATTTGATTATGACCACATTTTTCTGATGGTGTCTCTGCTTACAGTCCTGCGCCAAGACGGGCCGTGGAGAGGCCCTATCCCGTGGTGAGGATTTGGGTCATGTCTTAGGACGAAGCAATTGCCTCACGTGTCTCTCTACAGAAGGCGGAGCGTGAAACGCTCTTGGTGAGCAACGTGAGTATCCATTTGTATTTATTCCACACTTCTTGTACTTTGCTAATTGATCATAGGAATGACCTTTGCTATATTGTGCAGTGGTGCCCAGACCTTGGCGAGTCGCCTAGAGCGCCTCCTTTTGTCAGCCGAGGTCCTTCGACCTAGGGCCCAGTAAAATGCTGTTATGAGCATTCGATGGAGTCTTCATGTATGGTATAAAGCGGCCAGTTGCTCATCAGTGCCTCTCAAGACATAATTAGCCCATTATTGTTCCCTCTCAGATCTTCAAGGGAAACCTTAAAGAGAGTGAGAGGCGGTTCATTTGTAGTGCGATGTGATGACCTTCTTCTCACCAGAGACTACTCGCGTTCCTCCTCTGGGAGGTTGGCGTCTTGGCAGTGAGCAAGGTGAGAAATATCTTTTACTTTCGTTTGGTTTGATTGAAGCTGAGGAAAGATACGACCCGATTAAAATAGCGTCTTCCGCCGGGGAGGTTGAAGGCGCGGGCGCCAGGCTGAGTACCAGAGACCCTTAGGTACAGCGAGCCGGAGGGGCGCGATCTCCGAGTTGCGTGATTTGGCGTGGCTGCTGACGGATCGCTTTGGCCTGAAGCGGCTGGCGGCCATCACTGATTCGGAAGGTGGTATCTTGTTTATACCGCTTTGGTGTAAAGGCTTGTTTGATTGAACTTGGTGTCGAATTTCGAAATTCCTCTTGAAAATCGGGTTCAGCAGTCCTCAGTTCGTATGGCGCCTGGAGGTGCGTAGCCAGCCTGCAAACTCTTGTCGCCGAGCACTAAGTGGTCAGTCCGAGGTGTCAGTATGAACATGACTTTTGGTTTGATTTGTTTTTGATTTCGATTTTGATCATGAATTGATTGTGCAAACCATTCTTGTTGCTGAGGTGACATGGCAGTGATAAGTTAGCTGATCTGGGAAGGCCATTCGCTTCATGAGGAGCTTCGAGTTTCGGGATACCGAGAATGCAGTTCTTATGACGAAGTTCACTTTGCAAGAGTTAGGCGCCAGTGATGGTTTGTGAGTTTTGTAGACTTGTGCATTTTGGACAGCAGTTTTGAAACATTGTTGGACTCTTGATAGGCGCAAGCCCGGTTGTTGGAATTTTGGAACTTTGTTAGGCGCAAGCCAGTTGCTGTACATTTTCTTTATCAGTGTATATGTGGTGGCTGATTGCCTTTCTTTCTTGCTGGGATTATGTTTAAGCATGCACTGCGAGTTGATTCTTGAAACAGTGAGTTTGGTAGAACATATGAGTTTCATGTCATCTTTGAAATTACATGTGAAAGTCACATAAACATACATTTTATACATAAGCCTTAAGTAGTGCCAAAATGGGGCTAAAGAGGAACTACAAAAATAAAAAAATTTGAGGGTTACCCCTAAAAAGAAATCTACAAGTGTATAAATGAAAATGTTGAAGTCGTTAAAAATAGAAAACAAAAGAAAATTATTACTAAAAATGAAATTTACTATAAAAATGAAAAAAATGAAATATTCCTAAATAGAAAAAAATGAATGCAAATAATAATAAAAAAAGATTAAGTGCGATGTAAGAAATGGCTGAAGGTGTCGTGATAACCTCAAAATGCCAGAATTGGAAACTTGAAACAGGTAAAGCACTCATTATTTACCAAAATAAAATCCACGTAGGAATAGAAATTATTAGACATAGAATTGGAAAAGATCCTGTATGAAATCTATGAGAGAAAGTGAGCTTTGGAAGCTGGCGCAGAAGTGCGTCCTTTGAAAATAAAGCGCCAGTGACCTTCTTGCTGTTCAAGCAGGTCTTAGCGGGATTTTTGAAGCAACCAATTGGTAAATAGGCGTCGGCCAAACTTTAAATCCTTACTGTTCTTCAAACTCTCTTCTCGTTAATCCATAAAACTCCAATAAATTTTCAGAAGAAAATTGTCATCATGAATATACGGAATAGCTTGAAGGAATGGACCATGCAATTCTCGAATATTGAGAAGCTGTATAGGTGCTGCCTTGGTCTCTGTGGTTTTGAAACTCATTAAGGTTGTAAAACCGTTCTTGGATGCTTACCTTGACTATTGGGACCCAATTTATCATGTTTTCAGCGTTCCGGTGGTGATATTTGTCGCACTAGGAAGAAATTACTTCTATGGTGGGTGGGACTGAGCATTTACCACCATTCCTTCCACTTCCAAGGAGTATAAGAGCAGAATTAGAACACTCAGGACAGCTAGACTTGGTGAATCGCTTAGGTTACCCAGCGTGAGAATCTTGGACTTTGTAGACCAATTCTAATTACTTGAGCCAGGCCCTCTTTGTTTCTATGTTGCCAGGAGGAGGGCATTTGGCTTTGTTTGCTTTGCAGCTGAATGTCTTGAGACAGTGAAGATTTGCGGTGATCCCCGTCTTTTGGGTGCTTCTCGAGCAAATGGAAGTGCCGCGAGAGCCAGGCTTGTTTATGCTTAGGGGAGATTATCTTGGGTTTGAATGTCGAGGAAATCCAGCGCGATCCGCCGCTTTGGGGAGTCCCGGCGTTATCTTCACAGGTAAAGACACCCTCTTTTTTCTTTTCTTTTCGTTTGTTTCTTGTTTTTTTGCATTTTTCTGTTCTCTCTTTTTTGTTCTGGTGTCTGATACTTGCCTGCTTTTGTTAGGTTTGGCTTATGGAAAGCAGCTCTCAGAAGCACTCGAGCCCCAGTTCGATCGTCACTTTCCACTATCGTTCCCATATAGAGTCTGGATGATGAAGAGCGCCTGGTTGTACATGGTGGACTTCACTCGAGATGCTGTGACTATTGGAAGAAACAAGGCAGAAGAATGATGATGGTCCGTTGATTAGGTGGAGTGGAAATGCCGTGGTAGCACCTCAAGTACATCCGCTGGAGTCTTCTGCGGTCCTGGATCGTCGCATTAGGACAGGGTTCATGGTATGCATCTTTAGGAAGAGATTGATGAAGCAAGTTGGTGAAAGCAGAGACTATCAGGAAGCAATCTAGATTCCATGAGTAACATGTGCTTACCACTGAGGCGAAGAGGTAGATGCAATGTGTTAAAAAGTAGTTCTTGAGCTTCTCCCTTTAATCACTTGTGGTCTAGTTCCTATCTGAGGTGGATAAAGGTACAACTTCGGAAGAAACTGAAAAAGGCCAAGAAAGCGTGAGCCTGTGACTACAAGGTGCGAAGGAGAGAAAAGAAAGGCTTGCATCTGACAGAGAAGAAACATGGATTTGGTCATTCATCCTTGAAATCAAAGACTTCCTCATTTATTTACAAATGATTGGCAAGAATGGAAGAGTGAGCAGGCCTCAGAAAGAATAGTTGGTGATTAGGTCTTGGTAGGTCTGAAAGGCGTCCAGGCTCAGCGTGACAAATATGACAAGAATAATGAAGACAGGAAGATGGAGAGAATAGCTTGAGTCCTTGTTATTATTTGATTATTATTATTATTGTTTAATAAAAAAGGAGGATTTACGAATCCTAGCCTATTCTATTTTTATTATATAACGTACTATTATTATTTAAGGCAAATGGAAGCTTTTTTGGGTTCAAATAGTTGCCAAACGTTGTGATTTTCTTTTATTATTCTTGCCAATTTCAAATGCAATGCAAATGTCCTTCCTATTTACATTTTTAGATATAATGGGTTGAATCCAAGTGAAGGATTATCAATATTCTTAAAGAGAATCAAACCCTTATGTAGTTAGTAAATGTAAAGGAATAGTTGTTGACAGGAAGCGCGTAGACATAGAAAATAAGCGCGAGCTTTACTTGTTGTATTCTCAAGAGTCACAATTAATTTGTGATGATATGAGGCGATAAATTTGTCAAAATAAAACATCGTGACATAGCTTATTCAGCTTGGCAGGGCCGTTTATTTAGTGCCACAAGAAGCGACACACAGGTTTCGCCAGTAGCGTGTGTAGTCCTATCACTCGACGTCATCGTTCAGTTGATAAGGTTTGTAGGATTTGAAAACTCATTTCCATTAGGTCTGTGATTATAACGCACCCTTTACTTTGGAGTATGGATTTGACCTAGATATGGTTAAAGCTGATTGGTTTGAATTTTCCCCTTGAATTGACGGTAAAGGCTCCAACGATTTAATTCATGATCTCCTTCTTTGATGTTTCTTGCTTCAATATATTCAAACTCGTTTGTCGGGCTTGATGTGGCTGGACAGTGTCATCTTAAGGCGCTGTCAGTTCATCCGGAGGATGGAGGTTCTTATATCATCCTCTTCCAATCGGCTTCAGGATTTGACTTTGGAGGTAGAATCGTGGGATGGTATTTCCCCAAGCCGACTGGTTATATGACTTCATGTGGGGTCAAATAGAAGGAGTAGCCAGGTGGTGATTCATGCTGAATGTGCGGTACCGCCGTAAAGGGTATCTTGCTTGGCCAAATCTCCTGAATTGCTTGTCAGTCCATTTTCTTAGGAAATTGTGACCAGATTCTTGTTACCGCTTCTACGCGCCGTTGATTGAGTACATGGTCTATAAGGCGAAAAGTGGTGATGTTAATCTTCTGTTTGGCTAGCAATTTATGATTGGAAGCGAAGTCTTGACCCGTATATTGAGTGATCATGTGGGCAAAAAACCATATCAATGGATGATGATATTGTTTGCGTATGAATTTGTGCATTTTTATGCAGTAGACTAGCGTGTAGGAAGCTAACACCCCACTTGGTGGGAAAAATGATGGAATTGCTACTAAGATAAACAGTGACCTCTATTGTTAAATTTGAGGTTATTTTCCCGATTATGTCAATTCCTTATGCAGAAAATACGTGGGAGATATATTCGACATGTATATGAAGGAGGGACATGTTGTACATTCCAGAAGATTTGGCAATTAATAATGATGTCTCATTGATCACTGGCCGGATTCTGGCTGTGGTCAAATAATACCCTAAGTGTCTTGATTTTCTTTGCCGTCATGGGCCCATCAATATGGGACCAGCATTCTCAGTATTGGACTTCTTCCATCACCTTCGTTACTGCGCGTTAGTCAAAGCGGCGGCCAGGACTACACAGGGCATTTCTTTGTATAATTCTCTTACGTGGAATATATTACGGAAAAGTATACAAACTGTACGTTGTCCCCTTACCGTCCATATCAGGTGGATAAATTACCAAAACTCACTTAAAGGCCAGGATTGTGAACCAGGAGTTCACATGCGATTTCTCTTCGCTTGGTGATTTGACGGAACTCAGCTTAGCCAAATCATTCGATACACAAGGCACATATATACATGTGATACAAACATATTTATTAGAATGCAAGTTTAGCAATACCAGATGATTTTCCTCCGAGGTGCGGTGTAGGTATATTACGTGATCAAAGTGGCGACTTGGTCTATGCTAAGCAGTGGTCTGAGCTTTATTTGATTTCAAGATCCTGTAACGGAACGGTAAATAGTGAAGTGAATCCCATGTACTCGAAGGTTTTGATACCTAAACTACTGCAAGCACTGTGACTTAATGAGATAAACTTCGTATTCTGTGGCGTTGTTTGCTCACCTCAAGGCAGGTTTGGCGGCTGTGATTGTGCTCACCTTAAGGAGAGGCTGAGCAACACTCCCCATCCCAAATCACTCACAGTTTGATGCTCCATCAAAGTATAGTCCAGTCTATCTGGGCCCAGTATATAAACAGAGTGAAATATCTATGGTTTGTCGTTGATGGGATTTCTGAAGAATTGAAACAATGTGACCTTCCATAACTGGTGTATGTTTGAGGTCAATTAGAGCATCCAGATTCCATCTTGCAGGCGTCCGTTTGAGGCGGGTTTCTGAAAGTATTGACTGGATCATGCAGGTATATGCCAGAAAGCGGGTAACTACAGCAGCAATGTAGTGGCGTAACTATCCCGTTGCCCACAGAAGCGTGAGGCATATCTTTTTGAGGTTGCAGTATTAATACTCGCCACTCCAGCTTTCTAACATGGAATGTTGACGCTCTTTCTTAGCTTCTCATGGTTTGGGCGCCCATGGCACTTCTATGGCGGTTTGGTTACTAGGATGTGATGAGAGTTGAGTCACGATTCAGGTGGCATGATACGGTGGTTTGTGCTCATCTCTTTGAGTTGGTCAACGCCTTTTTGACAATCATCATCCACATGTGTGGTGTTTTCTTGAGTTTCTTGAGAATGGCTCCTAAATCCTTAATGAGTTGAAGCAGTCAAACATATCTGTCTTTCAGGGTCTCATTCTTTTTTGTTTTGAGTTGTGTATTTGATCAGGCGCCAGTTTTTGAGGATCACTCTTATTTTACTATCTGACGTTATCTGAGCATGTCCACGGAAGTTTCCGGATGTGCAGAATATTGCATTCCCAAGAGGGTTGATCTCATCATTAGCCTTTGTTGTATATGAAGAACTGAAAGGTTCTAGTATGTCTCTGTGTGGTTTGAGTCGCTGTCATCTACATATACCTCAACTTCTTTGTGCATCATGTAGGGAGTGTCAAGTTGATCGGTCGACATGCAACTCCAGAAGCGTTGAAATCAGTCGATCTCATTCTTGTATATAATATTTGTTGGGTAGCGAATAAGTCTTATTGCATCTCCTGCGTGTCTTAGTTTAGTTATAACGCATATATCATCGCGCGAGGTTAGTAATCTTTTGTCAGTGCTGATATTATCATAATATGTCGTGAGAGTAGAGGAGTGTCTTTGGGCACTGTTTTGTTCCAGTCTGGTCAATACAAACCAGGATTCTCCATCCCAGCATTACAGGTACTATATTGCTACCAGTCAGAATGCTGGAAACTTTGATGAACCAGCTTTGAATTGTTTTGTCCCACTTCTTCCTTAAGTGTTTGACCCATTCAATATCATTAAATAAGCTTACATTCCTGAAGTTTGAAACAAGTTTAACTCAGAATCTCATGTTAGCAATATCTCACCATCGATCCTGACATGTGTTTGTGCAGGACAAGCAGAAAGAACGTCTTTGAATTCATTTGAAGTCATGAGTAAATACATACAGGGTTGAAGCTCAGGTGGTCTTATACCAGTTCTTTGGTTCAATTAGTTCCTGCATTCAGTCAGTTCAGTGTCTTCTGTCTGGTGCCTTGCTTCCATATCTTCTTTAGCCTCGTGGGAGGTGTTTCAGGTCGTGCAGGTGGTCAGTCATGATATCGTGTCAACAAATTCACATGAAGAGCCACAGGAAATGGCGGAGCACCAGTTTATTCACTATTAAGATTGAGTAAGTTGAAACAAAAAATGGCTGGTCTGGCAGTGGTGTGGCAAGGGAGCCGATGGTTGGGACATTTCAAGATAGTGACTGCCAGGAAGGTAAGCTAGGAGGAAGCAGAAGAGGTGAGGATGTGAGGTAAGCAGTGAGTTCTCAATGGCTCTCTGGAGCTGAAAACTCGACTCGACTCAACCTCAGGCTTCCGGGCTGGTGTGTTGCAGTTATCATTTGAACATCTCTCCTTCTCAATTCATGTTTGGCTTGAAGAGCCTTCCTTGGTTGTTGGTCCACTTGATAGATTTTCTCCACCTTTAAAAACAGTGCGCCGATTTGCCGTGATCTTGGTGAGATAAGCGAATTAGTCGCCAAATGTCATAGTAGTGATCATATCCTACAGCTCGTGAATCGATCTTCTCTCAAAACAGCCGTGCAGCGCCATTGTGACTGTGCTTGCCCAGGTTGTGGTGAGTGTTTGGGAGAATGAGTGGCAAATAAACAGTCTCAGTCAGCTAACTTCCTCTCAAGATCATTGCCAGTTGATCATGAAAGGGTTCTGAACATTCTTGAGACAAATTTGTTGATGTGAGTGTGATATTTGAACTCTACCATTCTTAGTTTTTGGAACTTTTAGACGACATTGAAACTGCTCTTTGTGGTTTGCCTAAATTAGTGGTATCAGCATTAAAGTTACTTCCCAGCATAATTGCGAAGTGTTCTTTGGTGGGTTAAAAGCATTCGATATCTGGATTTGAGTATGTGGTTGACCACCAAGTTCGCGTAAAGGTTATAGTGGCAAGGAACATTAATAACATAGTTTCATGGAGCACAAGTTAGTATCTTGGATCATGAGACTCCAGTTGTTGATGACTATAGTTATTGCCTTGATGGGTGACCAAGTGATCGTCACAACTTTTTGCCATTAGTGGAATCTTGGATTGCTGATGAAGGTGGATCTTCTGCACTTTGAGCGTGAAATCCAAACCTTCCTAGAAATGTATTATCAAGCTTGATGTCCACTGCGGAAGATAAACAACGCCCGATTCCGATGTTTGATAGCTATGATTAGGTAGCAGTCCAACCACTTTTTGCCGATGGCGTCTTGTCATGTCTGAACGCATGATTGTGGAACCAAATCCGACTCTTCATTACCTGGTTGTACTGCGTTTTTACAAAGAATTGTAACATTAGCTTATGATTATTGATCTATAGGTGTTGGCACGTTTTTCTTTAGACAAATAGCCAGTGATCATCATCTTGTGGGGGTTGTGACTAGCCTTCCGAAAGGTGACAAGTCTTCATCAGAAAATGACAGATTGCCAAGCAGGTGATTCTTGGAAGGTGAGTTGACTCATCTTGGGGTGAGGTTGTGCAGCCACATTCAGTTTAGTAACATGATAAAAACGGTGTGGAAATGAGCTTGCCTGGTTGCCCAGTGAAAAAGAATCGGTATTGCTGGTTTGTAATTGCTTGACAAATGATCAATTGGGGTCATCTTGGTACATCATTGGTCTTGATGGCGAATTGTTGGCCGTTTAAGGTGATGTTTGTCATGAGGCGGCTATTACGAGCGGTTGGGTGGGTCCCCATCTGAGTCGCCACCATTTTGGACTATTTCATGACTAAGGAGTTTTCAATGAGATATTAGGTATTCATCATCATCAGCCCAAGCCCCATTGGCTGTAGCTAGTTCCTTCATTTCTCATGATATCACTTTCAATGTGTGATTTGATCGACTAGTTTATCAGCCACGGTGACTACTTCTTGCGAGTGGCATTTTGGAAAATATCAATAGTACCAGCATTCTTTGGGTGTTCATTAAGTTGCGTAAGGTATTACCATGTTTTCTAGTTCCACTTGTCTCTCCTCCTTGCCCATCGGTAAGTCGAAATAGTAGGAGATAGTAGAGTGAAACCTTTCTTTCTCAATTGTGGATTTCATTTTGGTGGAGAAATGAAAGTTGTAGGCAATCTAATTAGATTACGTCCTTGTAATCTAGAACTCCAAGAGGATTACGAGTGTTGTTGAAGCTTACCTCTGATGGAATTGGAAGTGACCATGTAATCATATCTTGAAACACGTGTTTCAACACAACATTTTTACGTATGTCACGTGCCCTTTGCCCTATGGTATTCCACGAGTGGGAATTTTCATCCCAAACTTGGACTTCTTTTCGGGTTAGGGTAGTCAATGGGTTGGGTTTCTTATTTCATTAGCCTTTTTAGAAGCGTTGAGTCGTATCCCCAAAGGTTTGTAGATTTCCTTGGTGAGAAGCGGTTTTCTTGGATAGCTCTGAGGAAAAGTTAACCTCCTCAGTCTTGCTAGTGGTAAGTATGAAGCAACTTGTGGACCCATCATGTATCACTCTACCCTACCGTTTTGGACCAAAGTCAGCTTTACAGGATGTCATCTTCAATTCGTGTCCCTAGTCTGATTCGAAGTCTTTGAAAGTCTTGATGTTTGATATCTCAAATGGTTTGGCATAGATGGGTTAAGATTATCACGAACTTTCAGGAAGTAGCCTCATCAGGCGTTATCTAGTTAGTACTAGTCTTCCTCCACCCAGAAGTAGGTGATCTCTTATCATTTTGGGTAAGAACCTCTGATCGCATGTTGACTTGGATACCGGCGTTATCCGGCGTATTGTTTGAGAACTTCGATTGCGGCATCCTCCCAATGCGATCTTTTTGTGATCTAAAGTGTAGAACCATTAACCAGGATGGTGTCGAGATGAGAGGAAAGATCCCTTAAGAACATCCAGGGTTTGATGCCTTTGATAGACATATAATCTTTTGAAGCGCGGATGTGGATTCAAAGAGGATTCTCGTCTCCTTTAAACTTAGGGATATCCGTCATGCTAAAGTTGATTAGTAATTTGGATGTGACTGCACGATTGTTTCCCTATAAATGTCATCCCCTTAAGGTATCAATTGCTCCTCTAGGTATTGGAGTCTTTTCTCAAAATTTCGATTTGTTCTAGGGTTGGTTCTCATCTTTAGACTCGTGTCGGAGAAACGTGGTACTTCCACCTTTGGGGAGCAAACAACCCTCTACATCAAAATCAGTAGCCGATAAGTTCAAGGGCGGTCATAGGATTGTTCTTGAGTGACAGTTTGCATTTTAGGCTATTGTGGCTGGGTTGATCATTACTCTTGAATTTGCACGGAGGTTTGTTTCTTCTTGTTGAAACCATCTTAGGAAACTGGATGAGAGATGGCGACGAATCAAACGATCGACCATTCTGTCACACTGCTAAAGAAGGCTTTTGAACTGCGTGAAGTGGGTGTCGTGCCACTTCAATATTAAGTGAGTTTTGAAAAGACAAGGTCTTTTGAAAACGTGTCATCCTGATCAGCTATGTAGTGTAGTTGTAGGAGTGGACTCGGGGTGAGGTTAAATGGAGCTTGTGGCCCAGTGCCACGACCACGACCAAGAAGCGGTGGAGTTTTGGCCGGTTCTTCAAATTAAACCTATTTAAAGAAATTACTTGTTTGGCAAGGATTTTGTTGCACTGAGTCAATCTGGTTTGTTTACAGAAGTGAGTGATTACACGTAAAGTTTACATTATACAAGCGTATCAGGATGTGAAGTGCATTTAGAAGGTTTGGTTTAAATGGTGGGATTCTTCCTTTGGTGTAAACCCGAGAATCTGCAATCAGAAACTCGTGCCAAGCAAAGTAAAGTAGATTCTAGTCATTTCTTTGACAGTGAGGCATGATGCAACAAATGCAACATCATGATGTGGATGACGTCAATGTTGCATCATCATGAAGTAAATAAATTAGGACCAGTTGGGCGGGCGATTGATCGAATGGGTTGGGTTGGGCCTGAAGCCAGATCATGATCAGAAGGTGAGTTATGGCAAACAATTATCTTGTACAAATTTATTCCTAACCTTATTAGTTCACCCTTGCTACACACGTAGAATATATGATCCAAGTAGTCGCCAGCGTGGGCGGCGGGCATGCAGAGGCTGCTGGTGAAGAAGCTTCAGGGACAGCGTTTGCATTTTTGTGTGTAGTCGCCTGTGGTACATGAGGGAAGTGGAGCAGATTCCAGTACCTCGTGTCATAAAGACTCAAGTATTGTATGAACACTAAGCAAATAGATTACCCACATAGCATTTCTATGTCTAGAATGGCTCTAAAGTGGATGCCAATAACCCGGGTGTTCACAGATGTCTACAGGGTAAGGGAGTGGAGGTCACGTGGGCTCTACTGATGGAACACCTAATCCGCCGCCTGATAGCGGCCTCTACTAATGGTCTAGGAAGTTATTAGGTATTTTCGATATATCGTCGGTTATGTGCATGCAATACTAACATCCAAGTCTTAATCCCTATTTGTGTGAAATTTGGAGCTAAGTGGATTGATATTGTGTTGCATCTGAACAGAATTGATAGGATTTAAATGCTCATTTACATGTGGAAGCATGCAAGGCAATAAAATACAATGATATAAATTCACAATATTGAAAATTACATTAATTACATTGGGATAGCGGTTATGTGAAAATACACTTTAAAAACGGATAATTTGAAAAAACTCTCTAAAGAATAAAAGAAATAAATAAAGCAGAAACAGAATTAGTAGTGATGTTACGGATAATAGTTAGTTAATACGTCACGTTAATTAAACTGAGGCGGGCGGCAGATTGAGAGAGGCGAAACTCAGCGAAACGGTATAGCGGAGTGCGTCTTTTTGAATAAGCGCGTGAACATTTCGCGTCATTCTCTTCTCGGTCCCCGATTCATGAAGCCGTACCAAGCCGTTAATGTCGATTGGTAGATTAATGAATTGAAAATTAACATATTACTCGGATAGAAAGTGATTAATAGAGTTGTACATGGAATGATGGTGCTGACGATCAAACATGAATGGGAGGCGGTTAGCGGATTAACTGCGATGGAATAATAGTAGAAGTGAAAAATATTAATGGGTCCTCTATTGAAATCAAATTAACTAGCATTGATCTGATGGATTAATGACGAATATCGTGAATATAGGCAAAAGGCGCGGTTAAGCTATATCGGGGCCAGTTGAAACTTGTGCTGAACAAATTGAATCTACAGCCGGTTGAATTTAATGGCGAAACCATAATGTTGGATTGTTTAGGATTTAAGTCGGATTTATGAATGGAGTGAAACATCACTAAACGATGAATGACTATATCCATTGGATTATATGCTATTACAGCTGTTGAAATTCGCCAGACCAAACAAGCGAAGATTTGAATCGTGCAGAAGAGGATTAGCGAAGAAGCGGGAAGCTGCGGCGACCTCCTGAAGTGGCATTGTATCATGAAGTAGCGGCCGATTCATCTGCGTCTTTCTCGGCAAATCAATCTTTGGAAATCCATAAGCGAGTTTTAAACGGTTTGGAAATGGTTTAACGGTGTTTCGACATAAATCTTCTAACGATAATCTGGCCATTGAAATACAATAAATAAAAGAGGATTATACACCTGGGTTACATGTTGGCGGCAGATGAACTAAGATATCGACTAGTGAATGCACTCAATAGAATACGAAAAGGTGCCACCGTAAGAAACTTGATTGATTAATTAAAGTTGATTGAGTGTAGTTGAATTAAATTAGGTCATGCAGCGGGAGGCTGATGGAAGATCCGAGCTTCCCGTGAGTAGAAAAGTTTCCAAGCACGTGGCGCCAATTAAGTAAAGAACAAAGTCCTAGATGCAAAGGGGGAGAAAGAGAAGGGCCCGGACACTGGTAGAAATATGAGGAAGCGAAGGCTCCTATTTATACTAATCACGTGAAGG